>NW_026880570.1:0-32504 GCF_032173495.1 Musca vetustissima
ATAGACCACAAAGGCGTGGATTTTTAAAGAATTTTTACAGCCTCCATATAGACCACAAAGGCGTGGATTTTTAAAGAATTTTTACAGCCTCCATATAGACCACAAAGGCGTGGATTTTTAAAGAATTTTTACAGCCTCCATATAGACCACAAAGGCGTGGATTTTTAAAGAATTTTTACAGCCTCCATATAGACCACAAAGGCGTGGATTTTTAAAGAATTTTTACAGCCTCCATATAGACCACAAAGGCGTGGATTTTTAAAGAATTTTTACAACCTCCATATAGACCACAAAGGCGTGGATTTTTAAACAAGTTTTACAGCCTCCATATAGACCACAAAGGCGTGGATTTTTAAAGAATTTTTACAGCCTCCATATAGACCACAAAGGCGTGGATTTTTAAAGAATTTTTACAGCCTCCATATAGACCACAAAGGCGTGGATTTTTAAAGAATTTTTACAGCCTCCATATAGACCACAAAGGCGTGGATTTTTAAAGCCTCCAAACTCTATGTAGAGCCAAACCAAACCAAAACAAACAATTTATTTTATATATTTTTTTCTTAAATTTTATTTTAAAAAATCGCTTAAACTAAATTAAAATTTTGTTTTGACAAAACAATATCACTTAAGCCACCGTCGTAGCAACACTACGTTGAACCAAATGCAAATGATTTTTGATGAAACATGTGGCACCACGATATGCCCATTCGCAGGCATTGCTACCCTGTTCGTTGTTATCAATGCAGGATGCGATTTTAGCATGGACAGCATCATCATGATTGGCCTCAGCATGGGATCCCACCAACTGTTGATGAATATTTTCAACATTGAAGCCTTGGGTGGTATCGAATAAACCGAATTTAACGAATACACATTTCAAATAGCATTGGGTCACCGAATCATTTGGATATTGCCATTGTTTGTATTGTTCGACAAGATTTTCGGGAATCTCTAATTCGGCAATGCATTCATTGCGAAATTGTAGGAGGTTTTCGCGTGTTTTGACAACATAGTCGGCCGAAGTCTAAAGGGGGAAAATTTAAGACAGAGTTAAATGGAAATTTGAAAACTAAAACTGTATAAAAATTTAGAACTTACCACAGCGAAAAACAAACAAACTGCAATGAATACTCCCATGGTGATGATGATGATGATGCTACCTTGGTGAATGATTCAGATGAACTGTGTTGCTTACGAGTTGCTCAAAGGTTTTTTATACCCAAGAGAAATTTGAAAATAAACTACCTGTTTTTACGAAAATGTGTGAGCGCCTATTTGCAATGACGTTGCACATTGACAAGGGTCCTTTAGAAAAAATTATTTAATCCCACAATACCCCTCCTATTTGAAAATAAACAAACTGTGTGTTCAAGTTACATACAGGTAAGTGATTTCATGGTATTTAAATGATCCTCCCACTTAAGTGAGAATTTACCATCTGTATACAATGTGTTTCAGATTAATTTTCACAAGGGATATTTCCTAAAAATTATAATGGTACAATGTTTTTGAATGTTTTTTTTTGCGAACTGAGTACTTGATACTTCGAGTATTTCACAGAGCATAATGGGTTTTGTCAGTTTCTAGGAACCATGAGAAAATTTAGTCATTGGAGAAATATGTTAACGATTGTTATGGGAAAAGGAGAAATAACGTACCGAAATATTGATTCTCATTCGTTTGTAACACTTCGAAATATTTATTGGAGACCATGTTATTTAATATTTGAAACTCTCATTTAATAGAAAATCTTCCTACCAAAAAACAATACTGACTTAAGGGAACCATTCTCGATTTTAAATTTTCAAATTTGTAACTTTGCAGATATATATTTGAAGATTTAAAGGAAAAGAAAAATAATTTACACAATTTTTGTGTTTTTGTTTTTTTTTGTTGTTTTATAGTATTAAAGAAAAGTCCTTATTTTTGATGGCGGGCATGATAACTTCTCATTGGAACATCGGAATCTGAAAATTCCAACAGTGTTAGAAAGCTCTCATATATGAACTAGAATTATAGAATTTGCTCAAAAATTAACAAACATTAAACATTTTCATACCCTTCACCACATTGTGATGCAGGATAGTATACCTTTGTGCACATATTTGTAACAGGCAAAAGGAATCGAGATAGACCCAAGGTTCTTTTATGCATGTCCGTCTGTCCGTTCATGTATTTTTGTGAGCAAAGTACAGGTCGCATTTATGATCCGATTTGGACGTCACTTATTTGGCCCAAGGCGTTTGCACAGTCAGATATGATATCTGTGAAGTTTTGTTGAAATCAGTTCAGATTAGATTTATAAAATCTGTTCAGATTAGATTCGTAAAAAGATATGTTTATTCGATTTACATGAAATTTGGCAGATGTGAGTTTAGAGTAATGTGTTGCGAAAATCGGTTTAAATTTAGATTTATATACGTCTGCTTTGGTGTACAAATGGCGCAAAAAAAAAGGTTTCAAAATGATATGTGTATGGGATTTTTTTTTTATTGGTTCATATATCTGTGTAGATCACAGATTCACTTTCGCCTGATATTTTTTTTAATGGTCCTCTGTTCTATCTACAGCATATTGTACATATTAGCATCTCTTGTATGACTTTTGAACTTTCCTTACTGTTTTTTTCTTTTTGACTTTTAATGACTTAAAACAGCAATAAAATATTAAAATCGAATTTAAAGTATGTCCGAGCCAGAACATCTCGAAAGAGAAATTTACATGAATCTTCCTTCGCACTAAAAATGCATAAAAACTCATCACATATTTCAGTTCGTTGAAATTCACGTGAATGTTTCTTCGTTATAGCCAGTGTTGCCAAAACTTGATAGAGAAAAAATGCTAGATTTTGTTGAAAAATATGCTAAAAAGTGCTAAAAATTTTAGAAAAGTGCCAGAAAAAAGTGCTAAAAATTAATATAAAGATATGTTATTATAGCTTATAATGAGATCTATATTTCTTAGAAAATTTTTTATATACTTAAATAAGAAAATATAAATCAACAGCTATGTTGTGAGGATATTATAAGTAACTTCACGAAATATTGGTACTGGACTCACATTTTATTATACGGATCGTCATATCTCGACTAGCTGAGTCGATATGTGTGTATCTGTCCGTCTGTACATTAACAATTGTAAACAAAGTAACAGTCAAAGCTATGAAACATTGTCACAATATTTTCCATATCCAGGTGTGGCCAGTGGGGACACTTATTGTGTTTGGTAAAATCGGTCAATATTTGCCGGTTGAAGTCAACCAAGAACATTTTATATGTTTTTCTGGTCTCTCTAGAGGTCACAAAATTCTACATAAGAGAAACGCTAATAAATAAGCATATTGATCGAGCCGTATACATTTATTCTAGAAGAACAGAGACCGGGTGTGGGAGCTATACGTAAATATTTACAGGGGCGTACACATTCTAATAGTGTTTAGTATTACCATTACCACACCACCATAAGGTGGAGTCTATACTAAATTTGTCATTCCGTTTGCAACACCTCGAAATATTTACCGGAGACACCACAGAATCTATATATTCTTCATCAGTATTTTGTTTTTGCAAAATAGTCAGGCTGAATCCCAGTTTGTTGTTTGTATAAAAAACAACTATTTATTAGTGGGGAATGTATGGCATTGTTTGCCGAGGGTAAGGCAGGGAAGACTATAGTTTCGGATCACGCCACTGATCCTCATCAGTTCCCTTAGTTTTTTGTTGGGATATTCTCCCCAGAAGCTATTGCTTCTATACAAAAAACCTTTCATACCCAAATGTCTCTTGTAACAAAGCGAAGTACTTAGCTGACCAACGACATAAACTGCATGAGAATTTCGCTGGTGCCTCACTTCGAGGTTAACAAGGCATTTACAAACAATACCACACCTTTCCCACTGTTGTGTGTTGTCACATCGCGACAAATGCACACAACGACTTTGTTGGTGTTGCTAGTATACAGCAACAAACCAAACAATTTAACCGTGCCTGCGTCTACAACTTCAGTAGTGTTGGCGGTTTATTTGGGATACCATTTGTATTTTGGTTTTGCAAAATAGTCAGGCTGAATCCCAGTTTGTTGTTTTTATAAAAAACAACTATTTTTTTTTTTTTTTTTACGTTCGTTCCCACGCCTCACTTTCCCACCCCTGCCGACCGAGGGGGCGACCTCCCCTTTCGTAGAGATCGCGTACGCATCATAATCCGCATTATGATGGAATATGAGAAGGGATAGAAAACCAGCTACAGAAATCTACTTCAACAGCCAGTTTGTTATTAAGTTGTATTATTCATTTAAAAATATGATTATATTAGATTTTATTAGGTCTATATTCATGCAAAAGTCTACGTTAGAATACACAGAATTGAAATCAATACACATTTTACTAAGTGGATCTCCCATAGAATAATTTGTACGATGAAAATCTACGTATAATGGTTGATAATATCTACTTGATCGAAAAGGAACATTTATTCTAATGGATGAAATTAGGAAGTCTGAGGGTATATTACCGCTTAGTATTTTAATTACTATCATAGTGTTCAACATAATACGTCTACTTTTTAATGTTGGCAATCGAATTAATTTTAACCTGCTAGTGTAAGAAGGCAACACAAAGTCACTATTCCAATGTAAACCTCTCAGCGCAAAAATTAGAAATTGTTTCTGCACTGATTCAATTTTATCGGAATAAATTGCATATTGGGGATCCCATACAACAGAACCATATTCTAATATGGGTCGCACAAGAGATGTAAAAAGTTGTTTTGTAATGTAGGGATCAGAGAATTCTTTAGCCCATCGTTTTATAAATCCTAAGACACCGTGGGCTTTGTTTACCATAGAAATAACATGATTATTAAAATTTAATTTTGGATCCATTAAAATACCAAGATCAACAAATGAATCAACAGTTGATAAAACAGTACCATTAATATTGTATTGCCTTGTTAAAGTAGAAGATCTGGAAAAACACATATGCTTACATTTGTTTAGGTTTAAATCCATACAGTTTAATTCGTTATTTAAATCATTTTGAAGTAAATCAGCTTGCTTCATGGAGTTATGGGTGATAAACAACTTGACATCGTCAGCATACATTAGCAATTTGGAGTGGATTATTGCATTTGGTAAATCATTTATAAATAGAAGAAAGAGGAGTGGACTTAAATGACTTCCTTGGGGAACACCGGAAGGAACATTAATGGATTTGGAGAGACAATCATCAAACAAAACTACCTGTGATCTATTTCTCAAATAAGATGATATCCATTTAACTAAATTTATACTGAAACCAATTTGATTTAATTTATATATTAAAAGTTCATGGTTAACCCTGTCAAAAGCTTTACTGAAGTCAGTGTAAATCGTGTCGGTTTGATTACGCTGAATAAAACCTTTTATGACGGTTGAGGAAAATTGAATAAGATTGGTAATGGTTGAGAGGCCACTACGAAAACCATGTTGATATGGACTTAAGATTGGCTGAACTTTATGAGAAATTACATCAGTAATCAGTTTTTCGAATAATTTTGGAATTGCACTTAATTTAGCAATTCCTCTATAATTCGAGACATTAGTTAAGCTACCAGATTTGTGTAAAGGAACTATATAGGATTTCTTCCAGAAGGTCGGAAAATGACTATATTTCAGGGAATAATTAAACAATAGCGTTAAAGGGATAGCTAATGTATCTGAACAGTACTTTAGAATTATGCTAGGAATGCCATCCGGACCTGGACTTTTAATTGATCTTAAATTACGTAGATTTTTAGAAACATATTGACTTTGTAAAAAAGGCATAGATATTTGATCTATCGTCGATAATTTATAACCATATGTATCTTTATTTGGACAGGGTGAATATGAATATGTTGTAGCGAAAAAATTTGCAAAGCACTCTGAAATTTCAGAGTTTTTCTCAAATGTCTGATTGTTGAATTTCAAGATGGTGGGCTTTGACGTAGCTTTTCTTTTTATATTAACAAAGTCATAAAAAGATTTAGGATTGGATTTGAAATTAAGTTTAATCTTGTTTAAATAAAGATTGTAAAGTTTTCAGGACTCTGACGTATATTTAGACCTTGCGACAGCATATTTAGCATAATCTATAGAGGAGCCTGATTTTTTATATTTTTTAAAAAGTTTATTTTTATAATTTTTAATACTTGAAAGCCCAGATGTGACCCATGGATATCGTTCCGAGTTTCTAACTCTAACAATGGGAACACATTCTAGAATAAATTTATTTAGGATATCATAAAATTTATACTGATAATTCTAGATCAATATGACTCTTACAAATAAATAATGTGCTCCAATTTACGTTTGAGATAAGTGCGTTTAGCTTTCGGAAGTCAGTTTTATTATAATTAGGAACAGATTTAAATGATATTAAAGAATTGTTGGTAGCTAAATTATTATGCATCATGGATATGCATAATGTAGGATGGTAGTTATCTTCGGGAGTACATACTGGAGGTATTCTAATAATTTCAAAATATTGCGTATAATTCACAAATGCTAGATCTAGAATTCGATCATAACAATTTGATACGCTATTTATTTGATAAAGATTTATGTCGCTAAAACGATTTACAATTTCAAAGGTATATAAGTTTACATTTGCATCAGATGTCAAAGGTGTTAGAGCCTCAGAATCTGGCAATGAAAGCCACTTTACGGACGGCAGATTAAAATCGCCGAGAACTAATATTTTGTCAGAGTCATTCATTTTGTTAGTGATTGAGTTTATTGCTAACAAATGCTGATTATAAATATCAAGTTGCGATGAGGGAGGAATGTATGAGCAAGTCATATTAGTGGGGAATGTATGGCATTGTTTGCCGAGAATAAAAGTCTATGTCGATTAACGGATGTCCGTCTGTTGAAATCACGATAGAGATCGTGATTTCAACACGGTCGGTATTCGGTATTTTGAATACATTTTCCAATCGAACTGGCTGTAATTTGGTATGTATTTTGGGTTCTCATTGAATATCCGTAGCAAAAATTATTAATATTGACCCAAGTTTCAGGGCACCCTCCATATAACGGTACCCCCGGTATTCGCCATTCAAGGCATTTTGGACACGTTTTCCCGCCGAATTGGCTAATATGGTACCCCACGACATGGGAATTTTTGACACGTTTCCCAATCAAATTGCCTCTAATTTTGTATTTTGGGTTCTCATAAAGGTATCACCACATCTCCGCACTAAAATTTATTAATATTGACAAAAGTTAATAATTTGAGAATTTTGGACAGATTTTGCAAACGAATTGGCTGTAATTTGGTATTTTGTATTCTCATTAGCTTTTATATCTCACTTCCAAAAATATCAACATTGATCTCTGTTTTATTATAGCCCCATATAACGGTATTTCCACTTTTAGATGTTTTGAGAATTACTATATATTTTTCTCACGTATTTTTCGGTATGTTCGACCTCCTATCATAACATGAGTTTTTTACTAGGGGCCCCCATTAATTTTAGATATTTTGATTGTCATCCTTATGGTGGAGGTTATCTGTTTTTATAATACTTGTTATATTCTGATATTGTAGTATTATTATAACACCAGGAAATGGATATCCCACAGAAGTTTTAAGTCTTGTTAGTAGTTACGTAGGGTGTTATATGGATAGCCCCATCCGACTATATGGCTCTGCTCACTGGAAACAAAAATTGGAAAATCAAATCCACCATGTGAAACATACGAAAACTTCAATGTGTCAATGTAAAATCGAAAAACGAAAATTTTTTTGAAGTTATATTAAAAATTTTGAAAAAATCCTGGAACAAATTAAAAATGCTAAAAAAAAGTGCTAGGTGCTAGATCAATTTTTTTGGTGCTAAACGAGTTTAAAAAGTGCTAAATCTAGCACTAAAAGTGCTAAATTGGCAACACTGGTTATAGCAAAAGTGGTGAAGGTTATCACGTAGTCGGCACGGACCGACTTTACTAATTTCCTTTACTAAATACTCGGGTATTACCCACGTGTTCAAAGTATTGCAAAACTATCCATTTTAAATAGATTTGAAACCCGGAAATAGGGTGTAAAATGTTACCGTTTTAATATAGTAAATTCCCAAATAAATACCTGCATATGGGTATTTACCCGGGAAATACCCTAAACATCACGTAACGTCAAGAGAGAATCTCAAACTTTAAACCATCTAAACTTCAATAACGATTTAAAAAGGATCGAAGTAAAACGCAGCATAAACAATTATTGACAATTTTGTCAACCTAAACGCCAAGGAAATATTTATGGTAGACCAATCCCACTTCGACATCCCAAAGTTACCATTTGTAACGCCAACTCTAACTTTTTTCTTACATTGGACACACGAATTAATTGCAACACGGCAACTCTTTACTTTTGTTTTGACTTAGTTCTTTCCGTGCTTTCTTTTAAATGTGGCGTTAAATATTTCGCAAGTGATCGCGTCTCGTGAAAATTGTAATTATGTATATTAAAAAATATAGAAATGTGTTTATCAATGTATAAAATGTCAAAATAGTCAAAAAAAGAGTTAAAACAAATAAATAAAATTGTTTGAAATTCCCATAAAATCATAAAAAATATTTTCCTTGTTGTTCTGCTTTTAATTGTGCGTTTGTTATGTATCGGTTGTTGTTTTTGTTGTGGCTACTATCGAGAGTATGACTCCACAAGAGGAGAGTAAGAATCTGGATGGCACTTATGAGAATGGGGAGAGAAACAATAATTGTTGTTGTGTCGATTTCATTTCGGTTGGAGATGCATCGTCGTGTTAAACATTGTGGCGTTCGTCGTTTATCAAACGGTCATTTGTTTTGATTGAAATGCCATTTGGTGTATTGGGGATGGTAGTTAGTACAAGAAGGTGAGTAATGCAAATTGCTTTTTGTTTACATTTGTATGTTTTGCAGAGATGGATGTTATGAAATGTATAGGATAATTTAATATGTGATTTCTGAATAGTGTGGCATATTTGTTATTTGAAACTGATTGTTTGCTGAAAACGAGGAAAATAAATAATCGCAAATTTGCGCACCCAAAAATCATTGACATTAAAAAGTGTAAGATTTAAGTCATGTACAAATAGGGTAAACGCACCTAATTCCGGCATGTACCAATAGTCGGCAGGAAAATAAATAATCGCAAATTTGCGCACCCAAAAATCATTGACATTAAAAAGTGTAAGATTTAAGTCATGTACAAATAGGGTAAACTCACCTAATTCCGGCATGTACCAATAGTCGGCATCTGTTTTATATAACTTTAAATAACTAAAAAATCCTATGACTAAAAATAAAAAATACCTTGAATAATCTTCAATAGCACTGCAACCTATCTCTGTATAAAATTTATTCGAGCTAAGTACATTTAGTCAATCAAAATTTGGCATTTTGTCCATGAGGTTTGTCAACACTAGCGATAATTCATGTTTCTAAAGAAAAAAATAGTGCACATGTCAATTTCAAATAATATATTTTTACAAGGATCTTCTTCGTAATTATAAAGAATATACAGGAGAACATTTTAGAAATAAATAACGATTAATTTATAAAAAATCAGTTTTGAGTGGTTTTACATAATGGAAGACATTGTTTTTTAACCTCTGAAATGCCTTATTTAGACATGCCGATAATTGGATAACAGGTTCCCAAAGTCGGCACCATGTTTTATAATTGTAATATTTTAATAAATAATATTATTTTATATAACTTTTTCAATACAACACTGGAATGGAAACGTCCCATAGTAATAATTTATTATTGCAAATAACAGAAAATCGATTAAATATATAATTTTTGTTTAAGTAAAATGCGACATGCCGACTATTGGAACATAACATGCCGACAATTGGAAGAAAGTGCCGACTATTGGCACAAAGGCATTATTTTACATAATTATTAATTTAATCTACTTTAATACAAATTCATTAAACAAATTTGTATTCCATCGGGGAGTAAACAAAATTTCGAAACATATGAACCTAAATACAATATCGTGGAAAAGATGAAACGTGAAACGTTTAAAAAGCGAAAATTCTTTAAGTGCCGACTATTGGTGCACTTACCCTATAATCTATATATTCTATAAACCAAGACTTTTGGGGAAAAACTACGAAAATGTATTAAGGATTTGTTGCCGAAATGATATATGAACATTGATTAAGATTTACATAAAACTCTCACAATTACTTTCCTGAGATTGGGTTGTGGTACGTTAGTTCGATTGATACATAACTTGGAACGGGAGATCGATTCGGTCTAGAATGTCAATTTCGGTTATATCGGTCCATATTTATATACAGAACATGAAAATTTTTTAATTATTTTCAAAAAATTACTTGAGGGGACCTTCCCCATTCTTTATTTTAAGGGAGGCGATGTCAATAATCCTAGTTCATACGTGAGCCAGACATGTACTATTTCTAACACCGTTGGAATTTTCGGATTCCGATGTTCCAGTGACGAGTTCCCTTTAATAATTTGGACTGTATACACAAATTGCTACTGTACAAATTTGTTTACCATATTATTTATTTTGAAAACATATAGCATGGCAAAAAAATTTAATTTTTAAATTTTTTCTTTTGAAAAATAAGGGTCGTCCATAATTAGATCTTGGCACGTATACATCAAAAAATATAAATGGACTAGCTGTGTATTAAATATAAGCTCTAAAAGATTTTGTTGACTGTTGGTAACATTGGGCCGCAAAGCGTTAAGGGTGATTTTCGGAATGTTAGGTGTACTGTACACATTGTAGATTTTACAGATTTTTGTTTTTAATTTTTGAACTGAAAATTTTTTTATCATCGATACATATGATAAGGTATATGATGAGGGTATAAAAAGTTCGGTCCGGCCGAATTTAAAGGGGCTTTTTTTACCCCAACGAACATAAACGCTTTCACGCTTATTTTGCAAACTATACTAAACTTTTCCTTTATACAGATATGGAGTCGTTTGTTTACAATGTGACAAAATTATGTAAATCGATTAAAAGCAAATCACAATCGTACACCCGTTTATTATTTGGAGACCAATTAACATGAAATCTGTCGAAAATGCACACATTTACGTCATACTATGCTCCAATTTTTATGTTGTACACAATATTGTGTCAATCGGACAAACATGAGGAGTTTGGTGCACCATTTACCTTAAGGGGACCCCCCCCCCTTTCTAGGGGTCAAAATTTTTGTTGATATAATTCGAATCTACACTGATTAAAGAATGTCTCTACAAGTGAAAATCTCAAGAACTCTTGAAGATATAGCCGATTTATTGTGTCAGCATCAAGTGACGGCTGAAGGGCTTCTCAAACTTTAAACGCGTTTTTCTCTAAACATTTTTTTTTGCGAATGGCGGACACGATAACTCAAAAACTAATAATCCAATCGGTTCCAAATTTTGCAATGTTTCTCTGGGAGTGTATAGCTCTCGTATGAACTAGGATAAAGCCCTAGTTCCCTTAAAGGACACCGTTAATTTTTGCAGTATGTTTGAGTAGAACAAAATCGATTTTATCGAAAAAATATCAATCGAAACAAAATTATTATGGGTAGTGAGTTATTTAAAAGTCTAAAGAACACAGCTAGGATTATGCTAATCAAATATTGGACCGAAAAGTGAATGTTGTCTTTCTATATATTCGATTAAATTGACATCATTCTATCTAAAAAGCATAATTTTGGGATTATATTGTCTTATTTCCATATATATTAATTTTAATTTAATTTTTTATATTGCCTTATTTCCACATATTGTAACTGGCCCAAACAATTGGTGTTCTTTACCAAAAATTATTGGATTAGGTTCCCAGTTTATATTGTCAAATTTCCCCAAATAAAGGATTTTAGACCCCTGAGCGCCTTGGACAAAATTCAAAATCATGTCCATTCATCTGTTTAGTTGGTTTATGCACTCGATACCCCTAAAAAGAAACACCGTTTTGAATAAATCCTATCATATATTTTACTAATTCTTATGTAAGAAAGGGTTCTAATTCACTTCTTCTAGAACACCACCCACAAAAATATCAATATATTAACAAGGTTTTGCTCTTATTATTCTGTGTCGTTTCAGCTGTTTGTTTAAATCACTTCGCACTATGGGCCAGAGATGCCATTTTTTGTCATAATTGGGTTTATAAAACAAATTAAAATCGCATATAATGGTTTCATGGAAATTAATTACGAGTCTGCAGAAAAAAATTAAAATTCAATAGGGTGGATCAAAAATTGTAATATTTTTTTTAATTGTAATTATCAAATTATTATAGAACGCGATTTGTCCAGTTGTTAAATTAGGTTCTATTTTTGTAAAAAGCTCAAATATAAAGGTGCGGTTTATTATTCCGATTCACAGGTGAATCCAAATATGTTGTTAAATCCAGCGTAGCGTCGATAGTAGGATTTATTATATATTTGCCTTTATCTTGGGAGTGAAACTGCGTATCTAAAATATATACTATTCCACATTAAGTACTAATAATCAAAAAATTCGATTAAACATGATTTTTAATATTTTGTATTTTATTATTGTAAATTTAAACCTTAAACTATGATATGTATTTATAAAAAAATGTGTGTGTGACATAATGAGTTGCAATTTTGGAAATTATTCGAAAAGAAAATATACCCTACATGTTAGAAATACAATTAAAACGAAATGCACTTAAGCCGAGGGAGCAACACTGCGTTGCACCAACTGCAAATTGTTCTTAATAAAGCAAGTGGCACCACGATAAGCCCATTCACAGGCATTGCTACCTTGTTCATTCTTATCGACGCACGATTCGATTTTAGCATGGACAGCATCATCATGATTAGCCTCAGCGTGGCTACCAACCAATTGTTGATGGATATTTTCAACATTGAAACCGTTGGTGGTATCGAAGAATCCGAACTTCACGAAAACACATTTCAAATAACAATGGGTCACGGAATCGTTGGGATATTGCCACTTCTTGTATTGTTCGACAAGATTTTCGGAGATCTCCAATTCGGAGATACATTCATTGCGGAATTGCAGCAAATCATCACGACTCTTCACCACATAGGCTGAGGCATTCTGTTGGGAGATAAACAAATCGAATTAATATTTTTTATTTAACACTGAAAATATTTTTTAGTATTTCTTACCAATACGAAGATGGCACAGAGTACAACGAATAGTTTCATGGTGCTGTTGTCTTGTCGAATGATCAAGAAGAACTATCTTTCAACTACTAGTGGGTTTGATATTTATACTAACTTACCGTAAATGTATGTGCCTAAAAATCATTGTTTTCCAAAAATTTACCTGCTTGGGAAAAAAAGAACAAACCCCTATTTAATTACTGCCGAATTGATTTACAACTCGAAAAATGTAGGCCTTAAAACGATTTTACACTTAATTATGGCGGCAATAAATCAGTTTCTTTATTTTTCTATTTTTCTTTAGATTTTTTCGTCCGAAATGCAGGTAGTCATATTTTGTTTAACAAAAAACCTACAGATTTCACAAGTCCTTCTTTTGACACAGCCAGCATCTTTGTCCTTAATCGTAAGATCTTATTGTTTGACATTTACATTTACCGGCATTTAATGTAGTGGTGGTAGTAGTAGTTGTTGTGCCCTCGCCAACTGCTGAGGTCGATGCCGACGATGTTTCTGATTCTGCATCCTTTTTTCGACATTTTCGTAAAATGATAAAATCATGCAGCACTTCAATTACACCAATCAGAGAGAAACCCAAAAACAAACCTGCAATACCTCCATAGGATACTAAGAAAAGAAATTCAATGGAAATTTGATAGGCGGCATTGATAACTTTTTCCTTTTCTTTTTAAATTAAAATTTACGCATTACTTACCTATCAAATCCAGCAAAGTAAAACACAATGAGGAACGATATGAAAATAACGTGTCGTGTTGATATTGTACAGTCAAATCAATGAGCTCCGAAGCACGATCCATATTTGTACTATGATCGGTATTAATGGCTGTACGATATTGTATATAATTACAGTTTGGATAGCATTGGCAATCGTGTGTTTGAAAATGTATGCCATCGGGGCTTTCTTGTATCACATTTGCCGTTGACCAAATAATGTCTGAAATATAAAAAAACCAGTGAGCGGAGCAGTATAGTCGGACGGGGCCGACCATATGATACCCTACAAAATTTCCATGAAAATCTAACTTTCGGTGGTACTATATTCTGAGCTTGGGCAATATTTTGCGATATTTGCGCTCTCCTATAATTATTTGTCCAGATTCCCTTCTCCGTGAGTTGTGTTGTGATGTTCAGCTTTCAACTGCGGCCTATAAATCGACTCGAAAAAAATACAAAAATAAGTTTTCAGTCCACTTCATCCCAAAATTATTATCTGATCATCATCGAAAATTATAGGCGTTGTCCTTGATCATAACTGAAACCTCATGGAACATTTAAAAGTCATCTGCGCTATGTTTCCGCCTTCCAGTGTGGTAATGGTTTACTAAACAATATCTGAATATCTAAACACCTGTAAATATTTAAGTGTAACTCCCACATCTGAGTTCATACGACTATATACAGTGGCTCCATCGCATAATCGGACAAAAGTTTTTCTAATCTAAATGTATTATGATCTTTTTGAATTTATTTCGACTTCACATACATAACTCTCCGAACAGAAAAAACAACAACATTTTTAACGATAATTGTAAATATCAGTAGAAAAACAAAAATAACCCAATTTCTTGTGCTCAACGCATAATCGTACAAAGCAATATATCAATACTAAAAGTCCCGTTATTATGCAAATATGCACTTCAAATCTGTATTTTGTTTGTCATATTCATTCGTAAATTGCATTTAGATCAAGAAAGTGGTAATACTAAATAAAAACCAGTAAGGAAAGTAGTAAAGTCGGACTGAGCCGACTATATGATACCCTTCACCACTTTGGGTATATTCGAAAAGACGTCGCCTTTTTGAAGGAATTTTGGCATGAAATTGAACGAACTTAAATATGTGATTTTTATGTCTTTCTGGAAACTATGCTAAATTTCATTTCATTTGGTCAAGTTTAGTCGTTTGCGCACAGTGGCACAGTAAATCGATTTAAAGCAAACTTGACACACGCTATTCGGTATGCGGCACGTTTTAAAATTTTATCTCAATCAGACACCTATTTATTATTTGGTGTACAATTAACATAAATAAGTCGAAATTATATATGGAAGCTACGATATATCTAAATCTGAACCGATTTTTATGAAACTTAGCACACATCATTCTAGACTTAATTTAGTACGCTATACCAAAATTCATGCCAATCAAAATATTAGCTGGGACTTTGATGCACCATTTACCTAAAATCGGGCGAAACTATATATGGAAGCTATAACTAAATCTAAACCGATTTTCACGAAACTTAGCACACGTCATTCTAGACCTAATTTAGTAGGCTATACCAAATTTCGTGCAAATCGAAAGATATATAGGGTCTTTGGTACACAATTTACCTTAAATCAGGCGAAACTATATATGGGAGCTATATCTAAATCTGAACCGATTTTCACGAAACTTAGCACACGTCATTCTAGACTTAATTCAATACGCTATGCCAAAATTCGTGCAAATCAAATGATTTTCAAGGACTTTGGTGCACCATTTACCTGAGGAATGAGTAAATCTACTGTCCACGACATTATAAAGAGGTTCCGTGATGAGTTCAGATTGAACAATAAAAGCAGAGAAGGTCAAGGGAAGATATTAAATGAGCGAGAAGAGCGTTCGATATTAAAAGAAATAAAACAATATCCATTTAAAATCGCAAAAGTAATTAAAATAAATTTAAAAACTCGCACTGGAAAATATGTGTTCCTAAATACTGTTCGCAATACATTACAAAAATATGATTATTATGGGAGAGTTGCAAGAAAAAAGCCATTTATAAGCCCAAACAGTAGAATAAAATATGCCAAGGAGTATTTACTAAAACCAGAAGCTTTTTGGAAGCAGGTAATTTGGTGATAGATCATCTTAAAATACATTTCTATTGATAGTTTTCATTATATTAAGGTTATGTTTAAATTTAATTTGCACGGATCAGATGGAAAGATGTATGTACGTATTTAATCAAAAGAATACAAAAACCACTGTTAAGCACGGAGGAGGTTCTGTTATGGTTTGGGGCTGCATGTCGAGTGCGGGAGTAGGCAATTTGCATTTTATTGATGGTAAAATGGACAAATTTGTCTACCTCAGCATTTTAAAACAAAATGTAATGCAAAGTACAGACAAATTGGGTATCGCGAACAACTTTGCCTTTTATGAAGACAACGATCCCAAGCACACATCAGGTGTTGCAAAGCTTTGGTTAATCCATAACTGCCCCAAACTTATACAAACACCTGCACAGCGCCCAGACCTTAACGTAACTGTGCATCTTTGGAAGAATTAGCTAGGAGAGTGTACGAAAAAAAATTTAACTCCTTAATAAAGCATAAGGAGGCTTTACTGGAATCGTGGAACTCCATAGAGCCGGAGGTATGCCAGAATTTGGCCAAATCAATACCGAAGTGTTTACAGGCCGTTCTGGATATGCAACTAAATATTAATTTCTCGACTTTTTGCATTTTTTAACATTGATACTTTGTTTTGTCCGATTTTGCGTTGAACACAATAAATTGAGTTAATTTTGTTTTTCTAACGAAATTTACTGTTATCACTAGGAAAGTTGTTGTTTTTTGTATTGTTCAGAATTATAAGTAAGTAATGTGTAAATAAAAGCGAAAAAACCTACACATTTAGACAATTTTTTTTAATATATAGCATTATCATATCTGACAACCACTTGTCCGATTATTCGATGGAGCCACTGTATATGGTATCAATTTAAAGGTCAACCACTCCTCTTGGACATACCATCAACTTCTCGGGTCTATGTCATTCAGAAGTAAATATATACGCTGTAGAATATAAATTTTGTCATTTTTTCACACAAAAGTCAGGGTCCATTTGACCCGCTAAATATTGAACGATCTTTATCAAAACATGCATGCTTATTGTTTGGCCCGACCCCGCGGTGATTGGGCCATAATTGCGGCCTCTGGAGCGACCAGAAAAACCGACAAAAATAAAGTTTTTGGTCCATTTCATCCCCTAAATATTAACCGATCTTTTCCAAAAACAATAGGGGTCTTCATTGGCCAGAACCCATCCTACATGCAAAATTTCGTGAAGATTGGTTCATAACTGTGGCCTGCATCGGGTTTACAAATTATAATGGACAGACGGACGGACGTACGGACACACATGTCTAGATCGACTCAGCTAGTCGAAATATGACGATCGGTATACTTAAAGGTGGGTCTAGGACCAATATTTCGCGGCGTTACAAACTCTTGGGGCTGCACAAAGCTATAATACCCTCACAACGTAGTTGTGTAGGGTATAAAAAGTTATTGGAAAAATAAAAAAAAATAAAAAAGAAACCAAAAATCTTTTTAAGTTTCAATGAGTTCAAGCCGAAAAAAAACGAATAAAAAAGAAAGTCCAAAGGTCAATAATAATTTTCAACACAAAATAATAATAATTATTACTATTATTAAGTGAACCTTAAAAATGTCCAATCGTCGAGACCATTATAGATGGTGTATGTAAAAACATGGGCCTATATTGAACAGCATTGCTAGAAATTTGTTTATAACTGAGAAAACGAAATGCCAAACTACCGACACTTAGGTTGAAGGGAACTTTATATGTGGACTATGTTAACATTTTTAACTATATTGGAATTATTCTCTATTAGTATTCTTCTGAAATTCCGAAATGCCACAAATTGATAACTAAATTGTGGTTGATACTAACAAATACGTAAACATTTCTAGGTTCTGGAAAAAGAATGACAAATGCAGTATACAATCCAATTTATGGATGTTGATAGTTGTAGGCACTTTAAATACACATGGACCTATACCGTACATTTTCGTTTAAGATATTTTCACATAGTCGGACGGGCCGACCATAGGATACACTACACCACTGCTATCAATATAACTATCTACGGATTATTCCGAGCCTGGGCATTTTTATACCCTCCACCATAGTATGGAGGGTATATTAATTTTGGCATTCCGTTTGTAACTCATCGAAATATTCATTTCAGACCCTATAAAGTATATTTATTATTGATCAGGGTAAAATTCTAAGACGATCGCCATGTCCGTCCGTCCGTCTGTTGTAATCACGCTATCTTCTGAAGGAATTGAAGGAATTGTCTGCAGGCAGGTCAAGTTCGAAGATGGGCTTTATCGGTCCACGTTTAGGCATAGCTCCCATATAAGGATACCCCCCATATTTTCGGTATTTTGGGGTTCTTGAGCGCGTTTTTCAACCGAATTCGCTAAAATGTCTCCAGAAGACATTATGGATATAGGTCCACTTTTTCTGGTAGCCCCCATATAACGGTACCTCCTAATTTTCAGTATTTTGGGGGTTTTTAACGTATTTTTGCGCCGAATTAGCTGTAATTTAGTATTTTGAGTTCCTAATAGCTACCAAATCTCTCCACAAAAAATTATAAACATAGGTCAATTTTTTTGGATAGTCCCCATATAAGGGTACCCCCAATTTTCGGTATTTTGCGGTTCTTGAGCGCGTTTTTCAACCGAATTCTCTGAAATTTGGAACATTGGGTTCTTAATTGGTCCCAAATATCTAAACTAGAAATTATAAATATCGGTTCACTTTTTCTGGTAGCTCCCATATAACGGTACCCCCAAATTTCCGTATTTTGGGGGTTTTGGTCGCATTTTTTTATCGAATTGGCAGTACTTTAGTACTTTGAGTTCTTATTGGGTAGCAAATTTCTCCACTAAAAATTAAAAATATAGGTCAATTTTTTCGGATAGCCCCCATATAAGGGTACCCCCAATTTTCGGTATTTTGGGGTTCTTGAGCGCGTTTTTCTACCAAATTCGCTGCAATTTGGTATTTTGTAGTCGTATGTGATAAGAAATCTCCCCACCAAAAATTATTAATATTAATAGTCCACATATAACCCCTTTTTTATATTAAAACAGTTACGCAATTTGTTCCGCGTTTTGGATTTGGTTCTAAGACTCTGTTGTAACTATATCACCTGTGGAGGATATCGAGATAAAAAACTAGAACGTAAGGTTCGATAATGAACTATATATAAACTATAACCCGTATTTAAACCTAGCCCCTGTGTGGGAGGTACCAGAAGGAGTTGACCGATATTCCCCATCTTCGAATTTGAACTAAGTTTGGAAATAATAATAAAATTGGCATAGTTTGGATGAAATGTATATTTTCTGAAACGGATTTGGTCCAAAGAAACATGGGGTCTAGAACCAATATTTCGATGAGGCACATTTTCACGGTGTAAATTGTATACACCCTCATTACCCATAAGGCTAAGGGTATAATTATCCATTAAAAAATTCTGAAATTTGAATTATAGTTTACATAGAAATGTCGGTATAGGTCCACTTTTTGGTATGTTCCCTATATTTTCATTTCTAGTACCTGTCAGTATATCTATGGTGGAGGGTATCCAAAGTTCGGCCCGGCCGAACTTAACGCTTTTTCACTTGTTTATATTAAAATAGTTATCTGATTTGTTCCGCGTTTTGGATTTGGTTCTAACGCTCTGTTGTAATCATTTCTCCTGCGGAGGATATCGACATCAAAAAATAGAACGTAAGGTTCGATAATGAACTATATATGAATTATAACCCGCATTTAGGCCTAGCTTCTGTGTGGGAGGTACCAGAAGAAGTGAACCGATATACCCCATCTTCGAACTAAGTTTGGAAGAAAAAATATTTTCTGAAACAAATTTGGTCCAAAGAAACATGAGGTGTATACAATTTGACACAGTTAAATGGTTCTAGATTTAACCGTGTCACCCTCCTTAGCCATAAAGCTGATGGTATATTAACCATTAAAAATTTTTTTATATTTTACATTTGTCGATATAGGTCAACTTTTTGTATTTTCCCTATATTTTCATTTCTAGTACCTGTCAGTGGAGGGTATCCAAAGTTCGGCCCGGCCGGACTTAAGGCTTTTTCACTTGTTCGATATTCGAACTATCCTGAACATTTAAATCATAAGATTCATTTTATACCCTTAACCATACTGGGACATTATGTCTTTGTGCATATGTTTCTAGCAGGCAAAAATAATCGAGATAGACCAATAGTTCCTTTTGGAATATGCATAGAATTACTTTCTGAGTCGATTTACGCATGTCCGTCTGCCCGTCCGTCCATGTATTTTTATGATCCGATTTGGATAAAATTTGGCGCAGTGCACTTATTTGGCCCAGGGACAAACTCTATTGAAATTGGTTCAGCTTTAAATATAGCTCTTATAGATAGTTTCGTCCGATTTTTTTGTGAATGATGTACCAAACTCCCAATAAATGTCCGATTGAGACACCATTTAGGTCCAAGTTGATGTTTGTTTCGTTGGAATCGGTTCAGATTGAAATATAACTCCCATATACAGTTTCGTCCGATTTTATGCAAATGTAGCACAAATAATCAAATTTAAACCGACTCGCACAGCGTACTGAAATTTATTAAAAATTTAATGAATTTAGAAATACATGACATTGCAGTTCTTCTGCAAAGCTCATTAGCCATAAAGCTGAGTGTTTATCTCAGTAAAACGGCTTAGTAAAACCAAGTGTCATATTTCATCCAGGCCTTGCACATCGTAATTTTTATCAAAGCTATATCAATGTCGAACATGGGACCCATCGTTCTACTATTTCTAGTACGTCAACCTCGAAATAACAGTTCATATGTGATAGGCTGAGGGTTTTTTCGTCAGTTGAAATCTTGTAGAGTTCAACAAATTTTTGAAATCGTTTTCGAAAATTATTTTTGAAAATTAAATATTTCAGAATCTTGATTAATGGGTTCATTTCTTTTAACTTTATTTCTTTACTATTGTTCCAAAAGAAGTTAGTTTTTTACTAAAAGTAACATTACTTACCTCGATGCGAATAAATACACTTTAAATTTGGTGCCTTACAAATCGGTAACGATTCATCTCTTTTTATCGCAACCGGAAAGAAGTATGTACAATTACAATAACGCTCAATATATTTTAAGCGACAATTGCGTATGCAATTTCCACGACCTTTACCCAGCAGCTTTAATTCATTCTAAAAAAGGATATATAGTTCAATTTTGAAATTCCTTTGATCAAAATTATTCTATACTTACAGTAAAATAACAATGCCTTAGCTCCGGTTTCAAGGTATGGATATCATAATCAGCTGTAAATCGCAAGGGATTCACGGTAATAACAACTCGCTCACTATCCATGTAGGTAACATCTGTGGATCCAAATTCGGTGGGATCATGAACCATTACCTGCAAGGAAATTATTGTAAATTAAAAGGACTAACAGGAAAAACAAACAGGGATTTGTCAAAAATATTTTTCAACGGTCTTTAAAGAAGTGGGTTTCTTTAAAGAAATATTTTTTCAAAGGGCTATAAAGGAAAGGATGTGTCTAAATTATTTTTCATATGCCTATCAAGGATTGAATTGTTAAAAAAAATATATATATTTCAAAGGAGTATCAAGGCGAGGATTTGTCAAACATTTTTTTAACTGACTGCCTAAGCGATTTTTTTCAATTATCAGGGCGAAATCTTCCAATTATCAGGGCGAAATTTACTTACAGCTACTTTTTCATAATATCGTCCAATAGAGCCACGTTTGATATGAACTCTCAAACCTGAATGCAAACCAGACTCGGCCATCACCCATGGCCATGAGGGAATTGGATTCTAAAAAGAAGCAGAATAAAACATTTTATATTCCTCAAAGAAAACCTTTATAAGGAAACCAACCCACCTCCACCAGTATGGAATTAAATGAATAACAGATTCCTTTGTACGTGTGCACCTTACGAAACAAATCACAACACGGCATTTTTACTCTTCTCCAAACACATTCAGCAAAAATATCCTCACACTCAAAGGACAAAAACGACATCAGCTCACCTAAATCGATTATATTTTTTAAATTTGCCACCACATTGGGTACTTTCCTACTGCTGGCACTGCTGGGCGTTAAACTTTCCAAAAACTCCTCTATCACGTTCATCGTTTGGTTACTTTGATGCTGCATTATTTTTTCCGCATCCGAAGTGGCTCCATCTACATGGTTCATGCTCGGCCACATCAACTCATTCAGGGTGTTCAATAACATGTGTAAGTCCTGTAATTCCTTGTCCGTTATACGCTCATGTTGTTGTTGTTGTTGCTGTCGTTGCTGCTCTTGTGTTGTGGTTGCACCCAGAAACGTTGTCGCCTCCTGCTCCAAGCGTAACAAATTTAAACCTTTCACTGGACAAATGGTAACCGCCGGGAATGGTATTTCAGAAACATGAACATCGGTACGTTCAATAACGGTTTGTACCCAAGTGTGGAAATAGCGACGCGAAGACAATAGACAGACATAAGCAGCACATGCAGTAGCCAGGAGGACAATGAAAGCTCGAAAGCACCTGCAAAGAGAATGGCAAGGGAAATGGGAAGAAAAGTAGCGAATAAACACAACTCAAAGTTTCCGATAAAAAGTGCTATCAACAGGACTTTAATTGTCATCAGCAAAATGCTAGGAAGGGCAATAAGACAAAGGGTGTAATTTTTAAGGACGATGCATATTATGGAAAGGATTTATTTAAAACTAAAGGATTTTAAATAATATTTTTTTCAAAGGACCAACAAGGCGTGGATTTTTTAAATAATATTTTTTCAAAGGACCAACAAGGCGTGGATTTTTTAAATAATATTTTTTCAAAGGACCAACAAGGCGTGGATTTTTTAAATAATATTTTTTCAAAGGACCAACAAGGCGTGGATTTTTTAAATAATATTTTTTCAAAGGACCAACAAGGCGTGGATTTTTTAAATAATATTTTTTCAAAGGACCAACAAGGCGTGGATTTTTTAAATAATATTTTTTCAAAGGACGAACAAGGCGTGGATTTTTTAAATAATATTTTTTTCAAATGACCAACAAGGCTTGGATTTTTTAAATAATATTTTTTCAAAGGACCAATACAAGGCGTGGATTTTTTTAAATAATATTTTTTCAAAGCACCAATAATAGGCGTGGATTTTTTAAATAAAAATTTTCCAAAGGACCAAGGACCAAGGCGTGGATTTTTTAAATTATTTTTTTCAAGGACCAATACAAGGCGTGGATTTTTTAAATTATTTTTTTCAAGGACCAATACAAGGCGCGGATTTTTTTAAATAATATTTTTTTCAAGGACCAATACAAGGCGTGGATTTTTTTAAATAATATTTTTTCAAAGCTCCAATAATAGGCGTGGATTTTTTAAATAAAAATTTTCCAAAGGACCAATACAAGGCGTGGATTTTTTAAATTATTTTTTTCAAGGACAAATACAAGGCGTGGATTTTTTAAATTATTTTTTTCAAGGACAAATACAAGGCGTGGATTTTTTAAATTATTTTTTTCAAGGACCAATACAAGGCGTGGATTTTTTTAAATAATATTTTTTCAAAGCTCCAATAATAGGCGTGGATTTTTTAAATAAACATTTTCCAAAGCTCCAATAATAGGCGTGGATTTTTTAAATAAAATTTTTCCAAAGGACCAATACAAGGCGTGGATTTTTTAAATAAAATTTTTCCAAAGGACCAATACAAGGCGTGGATTTTTTAAATAATATTTTTTCCAAAGGGACTATCTGAGCCGTTGATTTTTTAAATAATATTTTTTCCAAAGGACCCATAACAGGCGTGTTTTTTTAATTATTTTTTTTTAAGGACCCATAAAAGGCGGGGTTTTTTAAATAACAAGAGTGGTTATTTAAATTATTTTTTTCTAGGACCCATAACAGGCGTGGTTTTTTTAAATTATTTTTTTCAAGGACCCATAGCAGGCGTGGATATTTTTAATTATTTTTTTCAAGGACCCATAGCAGGCGTGGATATTTTTAATTATTTTTTTCAAGGACCCATAGCAGGCGTGGATATTTTTAATTATTTGTTTTTTCAAGGATGCATAGCAGGCGTGGATATTTTGAATTATTTGTTTTTTCCAAGGACCCATAGCAGACGTGGATATTTTAAATTATTTTTTTTTCAAGGACGCATAACAGGCGTAGATTTCTTATTGAATTGAATTTTTATCATCCCTAATATTTCCCATTTGCCCTGTCGTCACTTACTTTCCCTTTGGCGAGTGATTAGTAGCCATATAATAGCTCACACCTCGATTAGTGCAACGTGGGCAATTTGTTTTTTCTGTTTCTCCAAGGACAGTTTCACCAGAGAAGGAAGGATCTTTCTGTTGCAAGGATTCACGATGATTAGTCATTTCCAGTGACTGTTTCTGTGAGTTCAAAATGTTCGTGGTAGTGGTAATTGGTATTGTTTCCGATAAAGCCATATACTGTTTAGTTCACAAACACACACACACACGAGTACCGTTTCCAGGATCCGGACGACCACGACGTTAAATAGTTGATATTTAATGGATTATTACCACCGACTGACTGTAGTGTTGTTTGGATTTGTTGAACTAATTTATAGAAAATTTATTGAATGGATATTTCTGCTGTGATTCGGCATTGTTATCATTAGATAAGAAAATGGGTGGGAAATTGAATAGGAAAAGGCTATAATAGTTACACGATTTGCATAATCATGATGTGATTTAGTTGATAAGCGAAAGTGTTAATTGCCTTATCATAAATTTGTTTATTTTTCATAACTACCAGAACATTGATTTCACATTAATTATATAGTAGTTTTCGATCACCTCTATGCTATGTTGAGGGATAAGATATTACTTTTAATGGTATATAATGTCAGATTGATTAAATAGCTTGGATAAAGGTAAAGGTAGATATAGTACCAGTACCATAATAATTTAGAATATAATTTAAATTGCTTTTATTATTTTATTAATACAATACTTGATACACACATACATATATAGCACACACACATATAACATATCAATATCTCATATAGGATATTCAATTCCCTTGACCCAGCCCTCTTCACCACTTATTCGCTTTCTGCTGCGGACGTTTCGGTACAAATGAGGTTTTCCTCTTCGAGGAAGTACCATTACCGTATTCTTCATTGAGTGTTTCTCGTATGCCGGATATCCATTTCATTCGTAAATCTTGTATATGTTGCTTCAATATGGCATAATAGTTATTATCGTACAAATTGAGAGCGAGGCCAACGGTGAGGTAATAGAACAACTCAACAGCACTGACCATCGAGGCACCCAAACACAGACCAAAAACGCCACCAAAGTTAGCTAAACAGGTTGGTTATGGAATTTTATTAATGGTTCTGTGTTTTGATAGTTTTATATATGGCTTACCAATTAAGTCAATGCTTGTAAATTCCAAACTGGTACGATATTTGATGACAACCTCCGATTGGTAGTGGACATCGACTTTATAAAATTGTTCCTCTGTAGAGCTGTAATTGAAATGAACGAAGTTAATGGAAAAAGTTAACCGATAATAAAAATTTATATAAATTTAAAGTTAAGTAAGAAAGGTAGTAGTCGAATAGGGTAGACTGTGTTTTCATTTAATCAGAATATTGGTTTTCTTCACTCTACAAACAAACGCAGCGATTTTAATCCAATTGCCAATTTATATTACATCAGTACGTTCGTTGTCAATCGGCCTAGCTATGGATCTTTTCACGAAGCTTAGCAACATAATTGGTGGGACTTTGGTGCACCAATTACCTTAAATCGGATGAAAATATATAGGGGAGCTATATCTTAATCTGAAGCGATTTCCACGAAACTTAGCACACATCATTCTAGACATAATTCATTACGCTATGCCAAATTTCGTGCATATCGAAAGATACGTAGGGACATTGCTACACCATTTACCTTAAATCGGACGAAAATATATATAGGAGCTATATCAAATTTTGGACCAGTTTCCAGGAAACTTAACACACATCATTCTAGACATAATTCATTGCGCTATGCCGAATTTCGTGCAAATCGAAACATATATAGGTACATTGGTACACCATTTACCTTAAATTGGACGAAAATATGTATGGGAGCTATATCTAAATCTGGACCGATTTCCAGGAAACTTAACACACATCATTCTAGACATAATTCATTACGATATGCCAGATTTCGTGCAAATCGAACGATATATAGGGATATTGGTATATATATACATTAAATCGGACGAAAATATATATGGGTGCTATTTCTAAATCTGGACCTATTTCCAGGAAACTTAACACACATCATTCTAGACAAAATTCATTACGCTGTGCAAAATTTCGTGCAAATCGAAAGATAAGTAGGGACATTGGTACACCATTTACCTTAAATCGGACGAAAATATATATGGGAGCTATATCTAAATCTGAACCGATTTTTCCCAATTTCAATAGGGTTCGTCCTTGGGCCAAATAAGTGACCTATGCCTAATTTCATCCAATTCGGATCATAAATGCGACCTGTACTTTGTTCACAATTTAACATGGACAGACAGACAGACGGACGTAAAAAGTGATTCTATGCATATTCTAGAAAGGAACCATGGGTCTATTTCGATTAGTGTTGCCTGTTACAAACATATGCACAAAGACATAATACCCTGTACCACAGTGTGGTGAAGGGTATAAAAACTGTATATCTTTGTTTGCGGCTATTGCCTACCAACCAAATGGAATGAGGAATATTGTTGTAAAACATATCCTCCTACCAGCTCGAGACCTTTTGCGTCTTTTCGTCTTTTAATTCTTGAACTGTGAACTAAATGCAATTAGATGAGATTTTTTTTCCAGAAACCCTTATATCTATGAAAATTAATAATTTTCGTATCAATAGTGGAGTATGAACAGCTGTCGGATTTGTCTGAAATATTTACCATAGGTAGATCTCATAAACACTTCAATAATATCTATCTATCTTTTAAAACGATCTGATAGCTGAAAACTTTCCGAAAAACATACAAAACTCAACCATGACTACCCATTCGTCAAAAGTTCTCAACCTTCTAGGCGTGTTAAGAAGAAAAGCCATTGTTAAGTTCAACAGGGCCGAACCTTCCACCATGTGTCGTGTTCATTTCATGTTTCCGAAGTCTATCGGGGTCACTGTGGACTATGCCATTGTAAAATACCTGATAGGTTTTTATTTGTGTTGTGGGAAAATGTGGATAATATATTTAATTTACCGAAAACGGGATGGAATTTTTATGTGAGCAATGGATCAATTTCGAACATTTTCTGCAAAGACAATTTGATCCACTTAGGTGGAAAAATATTGTTGAAATGTTAAAAATACTGAAAATTGGGCGGGGAATTTATATGTAGCTAGTAAAACGTAGAAAATTTGGATTTCAAACTCCAAGAACCTACGATGCCAAATTACAGCCACAAAGGTGGGAAATGCGGACCTTTATTGAAAATGTTCTGCAAATACATTCACCCTCCAAAAACCCGGAATTCCAGAAACAAAGCATCGTTTCATATGACATTTATAGGTTTTACCCTTGGTGGTGGAGCTACTAGATGGAGTGGTCCGTAGACCGATATGATGGATTTCCAATTTTTGACACTTTGTAAGGGAGGTACACGAAGGATTGGACCGATATTTCTAATTTTCAAACTTAATCTGGGTTTGGTAAAAATATTACGTGTGTCATGTTTGAATGAAATTTAGTCTTCAAAGTGTGACATTTGTGGACGAAGCTCTAGAAAAAGTGAACCAAAAGCTCATCAGGAATGTCCGGAATATGCACCGTTTTGTTGTATGATTTGTGCCCATTTTAAAGGTAACTTCATAATGCCTCTCTCATAGAAGTCCTGCTCTCTATTTAAACAAAATCCATTTTTTTATTATTAAAGAAATTTTGCAATGCAAGAAAAAGCTGATGATCGTTTGGAGGCAAGTCCGGACTGTATGGCGGATGTATTAAAACTTCCCAACAAGCTCCCGAAGTTTCTGGCGAGTCACTGTAGATGTATGTGGCCTAGCGTTTCCTGGTGGCACACGACACCTCTCATGTTGTCCAATACTGGCGGTTTCTGATCAATTGCTATCTTCAAACGGTCCAGTTGTTGACAGTGGAGATCAGAATTTAGCGTTTCGCCATATGGAAGCAACTCATAATAAATAATCCCCTTCCAATTCCACCAAATGCATAGCAGAACCTTTCTGGCCGTTAGTCCTGGTTTGGCCAGCGTTTGAGGTGCTTCACCGCTCTTTGGAAATTTGATCAATCCTATTTTGTCCTGTTAATTGGTATTGTACCCAAACATGAATCCAGCTTTATGTAAATGGTTTAAAACAGTTTTATGGTCGATTTTTAGTTCCTGGGCGATGTTACGACTGCTTACATGCCGGCCAACGTTGACCATTTCTCCGATTTTATCGACATTTTCGATATTTACAGGTGCTTACGTGTTCATATATTATTTAGTAACCCATTACTACACTGGAGGACGGAAATATAGCGCTGATCACTTTGAAATATTCCATAAGGTTCAGAATAAAAATCCGCAGAAAGTTAGAGTTCCATGGTAGTTGTGTAGGGTATCGTATGGTCGGCCCCATCCCACTATACTGCTCCGCTCACTGGTTTCTTCTAATCATTAAATCTGATTTCACATTTGTAATTAATGTCAAAAATAATTTGATTATTTAAACTTTAAAAAATTTGACACCTGTTTTCGATCCACCCTTTTACATTTTTACGTTTTTATTACAGAATCTTAAACAACGTCCTCAAAACCCTTATATGTGAGATTTAAATATTTCATAAAAACCCTGATCCCTATGGTGCATCCATGAAAATTAAATTTCAAAGAGCAATATTCAATGTTTCAAACCCGTCGCAATGGTGAGTATCCGAAAAGTGGACACAGATTTTTATGTAGCCGGCCCCCGTCTGACTTTGGTCATATCTGATTATATTAGGTTACTTACTTTGTTGGTCCATTGTAGGGCAGAGTGGTCAGCGATGTATAATATTCAATTATATTGCAAGGGATTAAACAAGAGCAAGTCATTCCTGGCTTTGCCGAACTAAAATAGGCATCTTCCTCCAAACGTTTATCGTAACTGAAAATATCTGTAGAAAATATAAACAGAGATTCATAAACACTACATATTAGAGAACGTAATATGATACCCACCATTGTGTTTGGCCAAGCAACGAAATTGTGAGGGATGGCAGGTTTCCACTGAAAGATGATTTCAAATAAAGCAATTATTTCTTTTTAAAGTTATTTGCAAAAAAAACCTCACCTGTTGGATCTGTACTCAAAAAGAACTGCGGTAGAGTGCAGTTACAATATTTCCTTAAATGTTCTTCGTGACAGACATTTACACAATTATTCAAAATCAACTCTTTGTCAACTTTTGGAGAGACCTGATAATTCTTCAAAGCATTTTCATCTTCAAAGAAACAATTACGTTGCTCTTGCTTCAACGGTCGTATATCCTTGGAACTTTCGGTGATTTCAGGACGAACAATAACATAAGCTTCCGTGCCAGCCGAAATGGTATAACCATTGTTGGATAACTGTTCTGGACGTTTTATTAGGATCTAGAAAAGTTTCGACAGAAAATATAGAAACCAATTAGAAATGGCATCTCTTCGAAATATCTAAATATGGGTTTTCCAATAAGAGGTATTTTTATGTTATTATTTTAGAAAAAACACCTCTAGTAAAAAAACCCTCTATATGTTTTAAATAATAATTTCTATATACGTACCGTTATTGTATCATCCAATTTCGAATCTGGCTTCTTCATTGAATTCTTTAAATTAATTTGAAATGCCAAACCGGAACCTTGGCCAGCCTTCGAATTATGAAAAGGATAGAATTTGTGGCCACTTTTTTCCTATACAATCAATAACGAAAATAATTCAAAATTATTACCACCACTCAAATCCCACCACCTTCCTCACGCCTTACCCTCAACTGCCTCGATTCCTTGGACAATATCGAATTGAATACAAAACAATAACCATGTTCCGTTTTCTCCATTATAAACATCGAACAACAATTGATGGGTACTCGCCTCCAATAACACTGACCCTTCACGAAGATGTCCTCACACCGTATCGACATGTATTGGGTCAAATTGGTAACATCAATACCATCCAACAGTTCCAAATTGACATCATCCATTTCACTGAAACTTTGAAATTGTCCAAAGGCCAACGATTCCATGTTGCCAACAAATGTTGTAAACACTTCGACAACATTGTGATCGGCATTCGGTGGTAAAAATATAGATTTGGCCGCTTCAAAACGATTCCAGTTAATGTGATTATTGGGACAAACACCCACAGCCGGAAATGGTATCTGATATACCGGATATTGTGAATTTTCCACAACCGTTTGTAGTTTCTGTGCCGAATAACGTTCTGCCAACATGCCATAGGCGATACACGTAAGGGTTACACACGTAATAACCAAGGCACTCCAAATGAGTCTGCCGTTGACAGAAGCATGTATGAAATGAAAGGATATTGAAATTGCTATTTAATTGGGTCATAAAATAGATTTTTTTCACGGTGGTGCACAGTGGTTTTCCGCAAGTAATTTTTCGATTTTTTAATATTTTTTCAAGGTCTAACTAAGGCGTGGATTTTTTAATGAATATTTTTTCAAGGGCCATCCATACATGGCGTGGATTTTTTAAAGGATATTTTTTCAAGGGCCATCCATACAAGGCGTGGATTTTTTAAAGAATATTTTTTCAAGGGCCATCCATACAAGGCGTGGATTTTTTAAAGAAGACTTTTTTCAAGGGCTATCCATACAAGGAGTGGATTTTTAAAGAAGACTTTTTTCAAGGGCCATCCATACAATGCGTGGGTTTTTTAAAGAATATTTTTTCAAGGGCCATCCAAACCAAGGCGTGGACTTTTTAAGGAATATTTTTTCAAGGGCCATCCAAACCAAGGCGTGGATTTTTTAAAGAATATTTTTTCAAGGGCCATCCATACAAGGCGTGGATTTTTTAAAGAATATTTTTTCAAGGGCCATCCAAACCAAGGCGTGGATTTTTTAAAGAGTATTTTTTCAAGGGCCATCCATACAAGGCGTGAATTTTTTAAAGAATATTTTTTCAAGGGCCATCCAAACCAAGGCGTGGATTTTTTAAAGAATATTTTTTCAAGGGCCATCCATACATGGCGTGGATTTTTTAAAGAATATTTTTTCAAGGGCCATCCATACATGGCGTGGATTTTTTAAAAAATATTTTTTCAAGGGCCATCCATACATGGCGTGGATTTTTTAAAGAATATTTTTTCAAGGGCCATCCATACATGGCGTGGATTTTTTAAAGAATATTTTTTCAAGGGTAGGCCATCCATACAAGAATATTTTTTCAAGGGTAGGCCATCCATACAAGGCGAGGATTTTTTAAAGAATATTTTTTCAAGGGTAGGCCATCCATACAAGGCGAGGATTTTTTAAAGAATATTTTTTCAAGGGCCATCCAAACCAAGGCGTGGATTTTTTAAAGAATATTTTTTCAAGGGCCAGTATAAGGCGTGGATTTTTTAAAGAATATTTTTTCAAGGGCTTTCTAAGGCGTGTATTTTTTAAAGAATATTTTTTCAAGGGCTATCTAAGGCGTGGATTTTTATACCCTTCACCACACTGTGGTACAGGGTATTATGTCTTTGTGCATATGTTTGTAACAGGCAAAAATAATCGAGATAGACCCATGGTTCCTTTTGAGAATATGCATAGAATCACTTTCTGAGTCGATTTATGCATGTCCGTCTGTCCGTCCGTCTGTCCGTCCGTCCATGTATTTTTGTTAACAAAGTACAGGTCACATTTATGATCCGATTTGGATGAAATTTGGCACAGGTCACTTAATTGGCCCAAGGACGAAACCTATTGAAATTGGAGAAAATCGGTCCACGTTTAGGCATAGCTCCCATATAAGGGTACCCCAAAATTTTCGGTATTTTGAGGTTCTTGAGCGCGTTTTTTAACTGAATTCGCTGAAATTTGGTACTTTGAGTTCTTATTGGGTAGCAAATCTCTCTACCAAAAATTATAAACAAAGGTCAATTTTTTCGGATAGCCCCCATATAAGGGTACCCCCAAATTTTCGGTATTTTGAGGTTCTTGAGCGCCAAAATGATGTGTGCCAAGTTTCGTGAAAATCGGTTCATTTAGATATAGCTCCCTTATATTATAGATTGATTTTAAGTGATTGACGCACCAAGGAACCAATATTTGACTGATAGAAACAAAACGTACTGAAATTAGTATAACCTAACCTTTTCGTTGAAATCGGTTTAAATTTGAATATAGCTTCGATATGTATTTTCGTCCATCCTGACGAATGAAATTTTTTATGGATAGATATAGGTCGATTCACATTTTTATAAATATTTTATTTTATTTTATCCAATTTCACGTTAATAGTCCTGTTTAATATA
>NW_026880571.1:0-32366 GCF_032173495.1 Musca vetustissima
GCCTTATATGGTCCTTGAAAAAATATTCTTTAAAAAATCCACGCCTTATATGGTCCTTGAAAAAATATTCTTTAAAAAATCCACGCCTTATATGGTCCTTGAAAAAATATTCTTTAAAAATCCACGCCTTATATGGTCCTTGAAAAAATATTCTTCAAAAAATCCACGCATTATATGGTCCTTGAAAAAATATTCTTTAAAAAATCCACGCCTTATATGGTCCTTGAAAAAATATTCTTTAAAAAATCTACGCCTTATATGGTCCTTTGGGAAATATTCATTTAAAAATCCACGCCTAGAGGACTGATAGTCCTTTGGGAAATATTCATTTAAAAATCCACGCCTAGAGGACTGATAGTCCTTTGGGAAATATTCATTTATATGGTCCTTGAAAAATATTCATTTAAAAAATCCACGCCTTATATGGTCCTTGAAAAAATATTCTTTAAAAAATCCGTGCCTAATAGTCCTTGGAAAAATATTCATTTAAAAAAATCCACTCTTAGGAATATCCTTCCGAGATTAGTGGGACTACCCTCAAAAATATTATTTACTTAGTTTTATGTGTAATGACCCCACTACCCTTTTGGTGTATTGGAGTCATTCTCCCTTCCATGACTCATACATTAAACCTAAACACGTATCTCACCAGCAGACACACCAACACCCCTTCCCAACCTGGCATGTCCTCCTCAAACTGACAGACAAACAAACACACTATATTTGAACTTTCCAAACAAAATTCGTAGCAAAATACGAAAAATGAAAAAAAACCATAAAAATTGTCCCGTTTACAGGTCAATACACAGCGTGATAACATCAGAACTCAAAAACAACAAGAAAACTGTTCTGGACAAGAGAAAAATTTCAACAAAATTCGTAGAAGGGCATCATGGCCACATAGCAAGAAGAATTTTTTCCAAAAAATTAAATTTGTTGACAACCTAGGGTAACGGAAAGGTGACATTAAATAAAGTTAATATTTGTGATCCGAACAGAGAATAAGAAGAAACAGAAAAAATAGCAACACGGATGCAGTAGCCATCGTTCATTGCTGCTGTTGTAGTTGTTGTTGTTGTCATAGCAACCTTACAAAACGGAAGGATCAAAATGAAAGCATGGCCGGATGTATGCGTTGAGTATATCGTATGTATGGATGTGTGTGTATTTGTTCACTTTGTTTACTCAAAGCTAGTGAAAGGAAGTGAGGTTTATATATATATATATATATATAGAATCAATGTAGAAATGTAAGTATGTTCGTATAGTAGCTTTCGTCTGAAAAGGTAAACAACAACGTAACATCAGAGATGTGTCATCCTGTTGGATATTGAATTAAAATTAGATGGTGATTTTTAACAATATTTTGTGTAGGGCCAGCAGAGCTATAAGCGTGGAGTATTTTGTGAAAGGCTATCAGATCCATAGGCGTGGATTTCATACAAATATTTTGTGAGGGACTATCAGGTCTATAGGTGTGGATTTTTTAAAAATATTTTGTGAAGAAGGTAAGGATCCATAGGCATGGTTTTTTTAATATATTTTTTAAAGGACTATCAGATCCATATGCGTGGATTTTTTCTTTCTTTCTTACAAATATTTTGTTAAGGACTATCAGGTCCATAGGTGTGGATTTTTTAAAAATATTTAGTAAGGGTCTATCAGGTCCATAGGCGTGGATTTCTTACAAATATTTTGTTAAGGACTATCAGGTCCATAGGTGTGGATTTTTTAAAAATATTTAGTAAGGGGCTATCAGGTCCATAGGAGGGAATTTCTTACAAATATTTTGTTAAGGACTATCAGGTCCATAGGTGTGGATTTTTTAAAAATATTTAGTAAAGGTCTATCAGGTCCATAGGTGTGGATTTTTTAAAAATATTTAGTAAGGGTCTATCAGGTCCATAGGCGTGGATTTCTTACAAATATTTTGTTAATGACTATCAGGTCCATAGGTGTGGATTATTTAAACATATTTTGTGAAGAAGGTAAGGATCCATAGGAGTGTTTTTTTAATATTTTATAAAGGACTATCAGGACTATACCAGTATTTTGTGAAGGGTCTAAATCTAAGCGTGGATTTTTTAAAGACCACTTCGAGGGGCTAAATCTAACCGTGGATTTTTCAAAGACCCTTTTGAGGGGCTAAATCTGAGCCTAGATTTTTTAAAGACCACTTTGAGGGGCTAAATCTAAGCGTGGATTTTTTAATGACCACTTTGAAGGGCTAAATCTAAGCCTGGATTTTTTAAAGACCACTTCGAGGGGCTAAATCTAAGCGTGGATTTTCTAAAGACCACTTTAAGGGGTTAAATCTAAGCGTGGATGGATCTATAAATGTGTTGATTTTTAAAATAAATTTTGTAAGACTATCCTCAAAGGATGAATTGTATGTTCTGAGGACTAATTTTTTTTTTAAATTACACCCCAAATTCGTGATTTAAATCATTTCCCCTTTTCCAACCCTGCAACCATAAGCTCCGACCTAGTGTCGCAGTATTTCTTTCACTTTTTCTCTCTCGACGTTTTGCTTTTTTCTTCCGCTGCATTTGCTATGTATGTTGACAGTGGTCATTAATTATTCTCATTTAATTTGGTTAGCATTTTATGGCTAACATTACTCGCTGTACATGTGCATCGTGCAGATGTGTGTGTGTGAGTGTTTACATTTGTGTACTCTTAAGAGTTTACTATTGCGTTAGTGTGTCGTGTATACATGTCAACATAACCTACATACGCGTCGTAGGTACTACCTTCCTGCTTTGGTTGCACAGAGACGACACTCTGTGGCTGTAGATATCTGACAGCAGCCTACTTCCTACATATATATTTTGTTGTATGGAGTCATTACGTGCTGACGACCGTCGTTTTTTTTTTTTTTTTTTTTTTGTTTTGTCGTCGTGGATTCTGCATCGATAGCACCTTTTTCATTAATACTGGAACATTTTTCGTTGGAGTGAAAAAACACTTCATTATGCCACTATGCGGGTCATCCAACCCACCAACCAACCAGCGGGAGTGGGAGTTATGTTACAACTATTGGTGTGTACTGTTAGTTAAATTAGTTTGGTAAAATATATAAATTACATTTATATTTCTCAGGTTCGAAGGACTGATTTTTTCCAGGACTATCAGGACTTGAGGCGTGGATTTTTAAATTAATATTTTTCCAAGGACTATCAGGGCTTGAGGCGTGGATCTTTAAATTAATATTTTTCCAAGGACTATTACAGCTTCAGGCGTGGATTTTTAAATTAATATTTTTCCAAGGACTATTACAGCTTCAGGCGTGGATTTTTAAATTAATATTTTTCCAAGGACTATCAGGGCTTGAGGCGTGGATCTTTAAATTAATATTTTTCCAAGGACTATCAGGGCTTGAGGCGTGGATCTTTAAATTAATATTTTTCCAAGGACTATTACAGCTTTTTTTCCAAGGACTCTTAGGCCTATAGGCGTGAATTTTGAAATGAATATTTTCCAAGGACTCTTATGGCTATAGGCGTGGATTTTTAAATGAATATTTTCCAAGGACTCTTAGGGCTATAGGCGTGGATTTTTAAATGAATATTTTCCAAGGACTCTTAGGGCTATAGGCGTGGATTTTTAAATGAATATTTTCCAAGGACTCTTAGGGCTATAAGCTTGGATTTTTAAATGAATATTTTCCAAGGACTCTTAGGGCTATAGGCGTGGATTTTTAATTGAATATTTTCCAAGGACTCTTACGGCTATAGGCGTGGATTTTTAAATGAATATTTTTTGAAAGAACTATTAGGCCTTTAAGTGTGGATTTTGAAATGAAGATTTTTTGAAGATTTTTTCAAGGACTTTTAGGCCTTTAAGGGTGGATTTTAAATTAAGATTTTCCCAAGGACTATTAGGCCTTTAGGTGTGGATTTTGAAACGAAGATTTTTCCAAGAACTATTAGGTCTTTAGGCGTGGATTTTGAAATGAAGATTTTTCCAAGGACTATTTGGGCTTGAGGCGTGGATTTTTAATTTAATTTTTTCCAAGGACTATAAGGGCTATAGGCGAGTATTTTTAAATGAATATTTTCCAAAGGACTATCAGGGCTATAGGCGTGGATTTTGAAATGAATAGTTTCCCAGGGACCATCTGGTGTATAGGAGTGGTTTTTGAAATGAATATTTTTCCCAAGGACCATATGGTGTATAGGCGTGGATTTTGATATGAATATTTTCCCAAGGACCAACTGGTGTATAGGCGTGGATTTTGATATGAATATTTTCCCAAGGACCATCTGGTGTATAGGCGTGGTTTTTGAAATGAATACTTTTCCAAGGACCGTCTGGGGTATAGGCGTGGATTGTGAAATGAATACTTGTCCAAGGACCATTTGGGGTGTAGGTGTGGATTTTTAAATTAATATTTCTCCAAGGACCATTTGGGGTATTGACGTGGATTTTTAAATTACTTTCAGTGATATAGGCGTGGATTTGTGATGAATAGTTCTCACAAGTCTGCATTTTATAGGTCCATCCTATTATACAACTGCAATTTGGTGTTTTGTTAAATACCAAAAACGAATTAAATTTCATTTTTTTTTACACGAAGGAAATTATTTAAATACAATTTATATATTGTAGTACTTATTGAACGCATTGAATGTTAGTATTTATTAAAAATATAAATAATACCTATAATTTTCTGACGGCCCATTCCCTTTTTAATTATTACAAATTCCCAAATCAAAAAAATTATCTCAGTGTATTCTACAGCCTAAAAGTATAGTCATGCATGATAATGCGCCGAAAATTATGTTGGACGCTGTCGCTGTTGTTGTTTTTGGCTGTTGGTCGTGGTGTTGAAGATAGAGTTATATGAGCCATGTTTTATTACGGTTTTAACTATTCACACTTTAATGCATTTCTAAGTAGTTTCAGTTTTGTTTGCCTAGCAATTCAACACTCACCCACACACAGCAGCAAACCCCTGAATAGGCACCGAGAAGCGTAGGATTTTTGAATTTACCAATTTTCACATATACATATACACACCCATCCACATGTGTATACATATGTATATGTGTAGTTTTTGGCTTGTCATACAAATTCTACAATTCTATTTGTATTTGCCAAAGTGGGCTTCTGTTACTTTTTTTCTGCTGCTGCGGCTGCTGATGTGGCTTCCAGTGCATCATTCATTAATCAGAATTTAAAAGTTTTGTCAACTCCACAAAAATGTCGACTGATACTATTATGGTATGTGTGTGTGTGTTTGTTCAAACTTGTGTGTGTGTGTGTAGCAATGCCTGTTTAGGTATAATTACCGTTTGGGTAATCTGTTTGTAATTTTAACTAACCAATCGATTAGAAATCAAATGAAATGTTCAAATTTCTTGGAATCAAGAATTTCTTGGCAGTTGACATTTCGAAGGAACAATCAAGCATTGATTCTTGAGGAGGATATTTTAAATACATGTCACTGGATATATTTTTATTTATTTTAAAAATCCACGCCTTTAGCTCCGATAGTCCTTGAAAAAATATTTTTATTTAAAAATCCACGCCTTTAGCTCCGATAGTCCTTGGAAAAATATTTTTATTTAAAAATCCACGCCTTTAGCTCCGATAGTCCTTGGAAAAATATTTTTATTTAAAAATCCACGCCTCCGATAGTCCTTGGAAAAATATTTTTATTTAAAAATCCACGCCTAGCTCCGATAGTCCTCCGATTGTCTTTGAAAAAATATTTTTATTTAAAAATCCACGCCTAGAGAACTGATAGTCATTGGAAAAATATTTTTATTTAAAAATCCACGCCTAGAGGACTGATAGTCCTTGAAAAAATATTTTTATTTAAAAATCCACGCCTTTAGAGGTCCCTTGCAAAAATCTAAATAATTATTCTTTAAAAATCCACGCCTTTAGCTCCGCAAAAGTCTAAAAATTATTCTTTAAAAATCCACGCCTTTAGCTCCGATAGTCCTTGGAAAAATATTTTTATTTAAAAATCCACGCCTTTAGCTCCGATAGTCCTTGGAAAAATATTTTTATTTAAAAATCCACGCCTTTAGCTCCGATAGTCCTTGGAAAAATATTCTTTTAAAAATCCACGCCTGATAGTCCTTGGAAAAATATTCATTTAAAAATCCACGCCTAATAGTCCTTGAAAAAATATTCATTTAAAAATCCACGCCTGATAGCCCTTGGAAAAATATTTTTATTAAAAAATCCACGCCTGATAGTCCTTGGAAAAATATTAATTTTAAAATCCACGCCTAATAGTCCTTGGAAAAATATTCATTTTAAAATCCACGCCTGATAGTCCTTGGAAAAATATTCATTTTAAAATCCACGCCTAATAGTCCTTGGAAAAATATTCATTTTAAAATCCACGCCTGATAGTCCTTGGAAAAATATTCATTTAAAAATCCACCGCCTGAGTCCTTGGAAAAATATTCATTTAAAATCCACCGCCTGAGTCCTTGGAAAAATATTCATTTAAAAATCCACGCCTGATAGTCCTTGGAAAAATATTCATTTCCACACCAGATAGTCCTTGGAAAAATATTAATTTTAAAAACCACGCCTGATAGTCCTTGGTCATTTAAAAATCCACGCCTGATAGTCCTTGGAAAATATTCATTTAAAAATCCACTCCTGATAGTCCTTGGAAAAATATTCATTTAAAAATCCACGCCTGATAGTCCTTGGAAAATATTTTAAAATTCACGCCTGACAGTCCTTGTTAAAAAAAATTCATAAAGAATCTAGGTCTCTAATTGTCCTTGAAAGATCTTAATTAAAATCTTAATTTAAAAATGTAAGATAAGAGCTCTAACAGTCCTTGAAGCAAAATATTTAAAAAGTCATGTCTTGCTGCCCCGATGGTCCTTCTTTTGAATTCAATTATCCCATCAACAATTTATGATCTACAGTTGGTTAAGACTGGAAATGAAATGTATTGTAAGATTTTTGACTTTGTGGTATTATTTATTAGCTCGCCCCTTTGATGAACATGGTTTATGCATTAGGCCCATATAGAAATCGAAGAACAAGAAAAAATAATCACACTTTAGTTTACAATGACATGTGTAATAAATTACTATTTGTTTGGTGTGTCATTCCAGATATATGTTTGTTTTCCTTGAGTGGTAATATGTCACCAGACACTGACATACTGACTGTCTGGCCGACCATATGTTTGTCAAGACAACAAAGATTTTGTGACACAACAGTCAACTACACAAATCAGGCAGGGCTAACATCTAAAGACAATGCAAATATTAAATTAGAAGAGATGGTTTGCCAAAAAAATGGAATATAAGGAGTCACTCCACCCAACATCCACTGACACACAGAGTCCATTAAGTTTTAATTTTCGGGGATACTAAAAAATAAGTTTCATTTTTTTTTTATTTTACTGACTGACACATTTTCGTTTGACTTTCATTGTTTGTAAGAAATTGCTGTCATTAGCATTCCGTGTCGAGAGTTCCGAAGCTTTGGTATTTACATTCATGACGCTCATCGAGGGGATTAATGAAAAACTTGGGTTGCAACGTTCATATTTTTGTTGTGGTTTTTCTCCATTTTCAGAAAATAAAACTAAAACTAAACAAATGAATAAGCGTAAAGTTCGACCGGGTCGAACTTTGGATACCCTCCACCATAGATATACTGACAGCTACTAGAAATGAAAATATAGGGAACATATCAAAAACCGGACCTATACCGACATGTCTAACAACGGATTATGTTAACCATAATACAAATTTCAGAATTTTTTATTTGATAATTCAAATTCGAAGATGGGGAATATCGGTCCACTCCTTCTGAAACCTCCACACAGGGGCTAGGTCTAAATGCGGCTATAGTTCAATATCGAACCTTACGTTCTATTTTTTTATCTCGCTATCCTTCGCAGTTGAAATGACTACAACAGAATCTTAGAACCAAACTCAAAACGCGTAACAAATCAGATAACTATTTTAATATAAACCAGTAAGGAACGCAGTAAAGTCGGACGGGGCCGACTATATGATACCCTTCACCACTTTCGGTATGTCCAACAGATGAAACCTAAAAGACGTCGAATTTTTAAAAGACCAGGGACAAAATTATTAAAATCAATTATAAGCGTATGTATATAAGCTATATCAAAATCTAATCCAATTTGAACTAAACTTGCCACACGTTATGTTATAGTAACTTCAGTACGTGGAGCAAAATTTTGTGCCTATTGGACTCACAATGGTAAAGCATTTAAAACCAACTTCTAGGTTATTCTAACTCCAGTACGTTGTGAAAAGTTTGTGTCAATTTTGTGTAAAATCGGACGACACCATTTACATTAAATCGGACGAAAACATATATGGAAGCTATATCTAAATGTGGACCGATTTTCAAGAAACTTAACATACATCATTCTAGACTTAATTCATTACGCAATGCCAAATTTCGGGCAAATCGAAAGATATATAGAGACTTTGGTAAACCATTTGCATTAAATCGGACGAAAGTATAATGGGAACTATATCTAAATCTGAACCGATTTTCGCGAAACTTAGCACACAGCATTCTAGACTTAATTCAGTACGCTGTGCCAAATTTCATGCAAATCGAAAGGTATATAGGAACTTTGGTGCACCATTTACATAGAATCGGACAAAACTATATATAGGAGCTATATCCAAATCTGAACCGATTTTCTCGAAACTTGGCACACATCATTCTGCACCTAATTCAGTACTCTATGCCAAATTTCATGCAAATCGAAAGGTATATAGGAACTTTGGTGCATGGAATCGGACAAAACTATATATAGAAGCTATATCCAAATCTGAACCGATTTTCTCGAAACTTGGCACACATCATTCTGCACCTAATTCAGTACTCTATGCCAAATTTCATGCAAATCGAAAGGTATATAGGAACTTTGGTGCATGGAATCGGACAAAACTATATATAGAAGCTATATCCAAATCTGAACCGATTTTCTCGAAACTTGGCACACATCATTCAGGACCTTATTCAGTACTCTGTGCCAAATTTCATGCAAATCGAAAGATAAAGAGGGACTTTGGTGCCCCATTTACCTTAAATCGGACGAAACTATATATGGGAGCTATATCTAAATCTGAACCGATTTTCTCGATATTTGGCACACATCATTCTGGACCTAATTCAGTACTCTGTGCCAAATTTCATGCAAATCGAATGATATATCGGGACTTTGGTGCACCATTTAACTTGAATCGGACGAAAATATATATGTGAGCTATATCTAAATCTGACCCGATTTTCTCGAAACTTGGCACACATCATTCTGGACCTAATTCAGTACTCTGTGCCAAACTACATGCAAATCGAAAGATATAGAGGGACATTGGTGCCCCATTTACCTTAAATCGGACGAAAATATATATGGGAGCTATATCTAAATCTGAACCGATTTTTTCCAATTTCAATAGGGTTCGTCCTTGGGCCAAATAAGTGACTTATGCCAAATTTTATCCAAATCGGATTATATATGCGACCTGTACTTTGTTTTCAATTTAACATCTACAGACGGACAGACGGACGGACATGCATAAATCGACTCAGAATGTGATTCTACGCATATTCTCAAAAGCAACCATGTGTCTATCTCGTTTCCTTTTCCCTGTTACAAACATATGCACAAAGACATAATACCCTGTACCACAGTGTTGTGAAGGGTATAAAAAGGGGGTTATATGGGGACTACCCCAAAAAGGGGGGCGAATATTAATAATTTTTTAGATATTTGTTACCATATACGACTACAAAATACCAAATTGCAGCGAATTCGGTTGAAAAACGCGCTAAAGAACAGCCTTATGTGGGGCTATCCGAAAAATGGACCTATACTTATAATTTTTTGTGAAGAGATTTGGTATCTATTATGGACTCAAAATACTGAATCACAGCCAATTCGGTGAAAAAATACGATCAAAGCCCCCAAAATACTGAAAGATACTCAAATACTCAAGAACCCCAAAATACCGAAAATTGGGGGTACTGTTATATGGGAGCTATGCCTAAACGTGGACCGATATATCCCATCTTCGAACTTGACCTGCCTGCAGACAAAAGACAAACCCATGCAACATTTCAGCACCCTATCTCAATTCTTTCAGAAGATAGCGTGATTACAACAGACTGACGGACGGAAGACGGACATGGCTAGATCGTCTTAGAATTTTACCCTGATCAAGAATATATATACTTTATAGGGTCGGAAATGAATATTTTGATGAGTTACACACGGAATGACAAAATTAATATGCACTCCATACTATGGTGGAGGGTATAAAAAGGAAACACGAAAAATAAATTGAATGGATAAAGGTTGCAAAAAATCAGATCTTAAAGCGAGAATTAAAATACATGGAACATTTTCGCAAGGACTATCAGAAGTATAAATGCGGTTTTTTTCAAAATATTTATTAAAGGTAGTCCTAGCAGGGCTATAGGAGTGGTTTTGAAAATGAATATTTTTTCAAGGACTATTAAAGGTGTTGATTTTTTGTTTTTTTAAAGACTATTAAAGCTATTTCCTGTAGAACAATTTCTTTTTTAATTAACTTTATTTTCATTTTATTGGTTTCCTGGCCAGAGTTCACAGTACCCAGTTCATGGATTACAAACTCCATTCATGTGTTTGCATTTTCACTCCAGATTATGTTACATTAATAACCTGTCATGATTTAAAAATTGCATCTTATCTGAGTTGGACAGCATTTCCCAACATTTATCACAGAAGTTAAATGCGGGAAAAACTACATTTTTCATTTAATCTGCAATTTTATTTTAATCCGACACATACTTCAAGCAATAACTTATAGCCCGAAAGGGTACGTACAGATGTCATTAGAACTAAAGTAGAATATGAATATTTGCACTCACACACACACAGACATAGTTACTTATACGAATATTAAATAGTCTGTCTGCATCCACATCATATAATCTTGCATTTCTAATAAATTGACGACAGCTGTTGATAAAGACTGGACGCATAATGGACTCTATGGGAATATACGGGAACTTTGCAAATATTTCTAATGCACTTTTTTAAAGGATTTATTTTTATTCTCCTATTCTTTTTCAGGATATCCAACAACAATTATTGCAGAGTGAGTATAACAGCAGTAGTAGTAGCAGCAGAGTAGCTTTCGTAGTATTAGTAGGACAAATTGGTTAAAACAATGAATGAGTGAATGAGTGACGACGACAACAACTACCACCTCTACTGAAGTTGTTGCACAACAACAACAAAAGGTGTTGCAACAAACACTCCATTGTGGACTAACAATTGCAAATCCAAGTTACCTGTGAAAAGGTAGCAACACCAACTGTTAGTCGCACAGAGTTTTTTCTTTGATACACTGAGTCATTGGAGCCAGGTTGTTTGGCTGGCTGGCTGACTAGTTTGCCTTCGTCGCCAGGAAGAAGATGAGAAAAGTGTCACCTCCGCATTCTACGTCTACTTTAGGTAAACAATTCTATCCCATAAAAAGAAGAAAAAAATGTGTGGAAAAGAGAGTAACAGTATATATGGAGAAAAAGGAAAAAATCATATGAATTATCGTAAAAGAAAAACGACAAAAACAATGAAACTGCGTATATGATCGGAAACTAGACAAAAGCTTTACAAGCAATGATGCCGACGATGAAGGTGATGTATGTAATGGGATTGATGTTAACTATTAATGGGTGTGAGCAGTTATTAGAGTGGATTTATTTACCGGAGACCCATAATGTACATATTTTCCTTATCAGAATAAATTTCAATCGATTTAGCCTTGTCTGCCTCTCTGTATAAATTACGATAGAGCTCCCAATGTTTGTTATAGCAAATGGGATATATCGGTCCGAGTTTTGGGGTAGCCGTTGCTTTAAATTTGGTATTCGGAGTTTTCATTGTGGAGCAAACCCCTTTTACCAAAAATTTTGCATATCACTGCACCTTTTGGTGTTACCCCGTTATAACGATAACCCTAATTATTGATATTTTACGTATTTCAGATGTGTTTTTCAACAGATATTTTGGGTTCTCTTTCTACCAAAAATAATAAATATCGACTGATCTACCCAAAGATTTGTCATATAGATGTCTTTCCCTTTTATAAGCATTTCTAGGTCTTAAACGTATTGTCCGCATGTTTACGGCATCTTGGTTCTATACAGAACATGTTTAATATGTTCAAGAATTTAGTCCATGTTTTTAACCTGGGTGTCTAAAGTTTGGTAATTCGTTTTCTCCTGGAAGTACATTGCAATGATATAGGCCCTATATAAAAGTACCGATCTATTTTGGGTATTTAAATGTCCACTTCATGATGAAGGGTATAAGATGTTTGCCAGCCCGAACTTAACGACCTTTTTGTTTGTCTTAAAGAGTTTTGTTTCAGAGGCTTTCCAAGGACAATTAGACCTAGAAACGTTGGTTTTTAAGAATATTTTTAAGGTATATCAGAGTTAAAATTTAGCATTTTTATTGAACATTTTAAAGGCTTATCTAAGTATTTATAACCTACACAACTATGTTGTCAGGGTATTATAGCTTTGTGCAGCCCCAAGAGTTTGTAACGCCGCGAAATATTGGTCCTAGACCTCGACTAGCTGAATCGATCTAGACATGTGTGTCCGTTCGTCCGGTTTTTCTGGTCACTCCAGAGGCCGCAGTTATGGTCCGAACATCATGAAATTTTTCATGGAGAAGGGGATCGGGCCAAGGAATAAACATGCCTGTTTTGATAAAGTTTGGTCAATATTTAGCGGGTCAAATGGACCCTGACTTTTGTGTGAAAAATTGCAAAAATGTTATTCTGGGGCGTATATACTTGCTCCTGAAGGACATATACCCGAGAAGTTGATAGTATATCCAAGTGGAGTTGTTGACCATCACATTGATACCAATTATATGGCTGTATGTACTCTGATGTGGGGGTTATACGTAATTAGGTAAAGGTGACTATGTGCATTGTATTACTATTACTCCATTAGAGGACGGAAATGTCGCGCTGATCGCTTTGAATTGTACATGAAGTTCCGATTATGGTCAAGGACGACGCCTATAGTTTTCTGTGAAGTCGAGATTTCAATCAGGGGGTGCAATGAACAGAAAACTTTAGTTTTGTCTGATTTTCTAGTTGCTTTAGAGGCAATTATTGTATGCAGAACATCACATATTTTACAAGGTGAAGGGGTTCTGACCAAATACGTAGTGCGTCTGTTTAGATGATGATCGGTCTATATTCCTAAGGGTCAAATCAACCAAAACCTAAAGTGACCAGTTTTTTAACATATGGCGTAAAAATTCACTTCAAGAAAAAATTTTTTTGGAAAATCAAAGTGGAGTTGTTAATCTATAATCGGTAAAAAGGGTGCAAATATCACGAAATATTGTCCAGGCTCAGAAAATAGAACCGCAGAATGTTTGCTTTTCGTGGTAGTTGTGTAGGGTATCATATGGTCGGCCTCGTCCGACTATACTGCTCCGCTCACTGGTTTTAATTTCCAATTTGGTGGGCAAACTCGTGCAAACTCATCGACCTATTTTGACTTGTTTAGCTTAACCCTTTGTACGTATGACCATGTATTGTGTAGTTAACAATAAATTTAAAAATCATTGGTAAAAAAACTGTATTATCAAGGCAAGTGTGTATCGATGAACTTAAACACCACTCTACAACAACGTGAAACATTTAAGTCAAAGCCGAGAAGATCGTTTCAAAAATCACGGCACATTGATGCCGTAAGGGAATTGATAATGTAAGATCGTCATGCGACATTGACGTATCACTGGACATTTCCACCACTATATTTTCAATATTGTGTGTTTAGCAGGCTCGAGACAGAACATTCATTCCATAAGCCAGACATAAAAAGGATTTCCAGAAGCATCGATCTTGTGCGCAGATTTTCCAGTTTGAAATACCATTCTTTGACATGTTATCTTCTAATTGATCTTGATCTTTCCATCGAATTCGTTGCTTTCATTTATATGCCATTCATCCATTCGCACAACATGGCCTATCCATCGTCGATATTCACCATCGACGTTGATCCGCCCATAGATCTTTCGGAGATCTTTTTCTCTCAAACACTCTAAGAGCTGCTTGCGCAAGTACCTACACTTCTGATCCATACAACAGCATGGTAGAGTATGAGCTTGGCCTGGCGACCATCACAAAATTTATTGACCAACACTATTCGTCTCCGAATTTCAAAACTAATGTCATTTGATTTATTTATGGCGGTACTGAGGTATATAAAATCGTTAACTACATCGAAGCTGAAGTTTTTAAGTTCCACAGTTGGTCGGAGCTTGGTCTTCTCGCCATTTACTTCCAGTCCCACTTTGGCAGACTCTTTCTCAATTTGTTCAAAGGTGGCTGTTATAGCTCGAAATATTCGATCCATTAAGTCGAGAGGTCCTTTCCGGCTTCAATTGCTGAACTGGTGACAGTTAAAATTATCATGAATATTCATATTAAATTTGTAGGAATGACGAACCCTGAAATGGCTTTAAAAACCTCTGAGCGGATTTGGTCGACAAATGAGGCTTTTAATTCGACGAATAGGTAGAATGTGTCTATACGTTTTTTGTGGGCCTTTTCCAGGATTTGGCGTAGTGTAAAAATCGGGTATGGACCTGAAGCCGCATTTGTATGGTCCAATAATGACATTGATAGTTGGCTTCAGTCGTTCATGCAGTACGTTTGATAAAAAATCCTATGCGTGGGAAAGGGGACAAATTTCTCTAAAGTTGGCACATATCGTCTTGTCTCGTTTTTTATGCACGAGACACAGAATGCTGAGGTTCTAATCATTGAGCATTCCTCTAGCCCAAATTTACTTATCTGCCGAAGAATGCTCCTGATTAGCATCTGACCACCGGTCTTGAAGAGTACGGATTATGTTCCTTTATTATTCTTTGTAAAGCCACATAGCCCAATATGCCTGATAAGCCGCTTAACAAACGGCGAAACGCGTCGCATAATGGTGGGTACGTAGGTTCTTCTCCTGGCTTTCCTTTTCATTGCAAAATTTAGATCCTCAAGCTCGCCTCTAAAGAGTATAAATAATCACTTAAAAAAAAATATATTCTTCAGTCTATTGATTGCTATTCTGATCTCATCTTGGCTAGGTGGTATATACTCTATACCGTCATCTCTTATTGGTTTTGGGGTATCTTCTTCATCGCCTCTATTGGATATTATATTTGCATATTTGCAAAATGCTCCATCCATATCAATAATACACTATCTGCATTTGTCACCAGGTTTCCTACAAGAGGATGTCCCTGCAGTAAAGCCTTCTATTTGGTGTTTTACTCGTTGGTAAAAATTCCGGGCTTCATTCTGACTCCTATACATCTCGATTTGCTCCCGCTCACGTTTTTTGTTCTTTTTTAATAAGATTCTCCTCTCTCCTTTTCTCTTTGGGATTACGTGTTGGTACTGCTTGCAGGGTTGCCCTATACGCGCCGTTTTTCACCTCAGTAGCATTACGGCGCTCCTGATTGTACCATAAGTTTCATTATGGTGATTTTTGGTACCCAAGTGTTGCTTTTGCTGCAGTTTGTAGAGAGTGGGCTACTATTTGCCGTATTATCGGGACAAAAAGTGCATTGTTAAGCGGGTTGGTTAGTTGTGCTGAGTAATTTTCTGTTATCTAATGTGCTTGCAACTTTTCGACTTCGAGTTTTAGTGTTGTGTTAGATCACACCTTTGCTGCTACCTTAAGACGAGTGTGAATTTTGGCTGCTGCAAGATTATGGTCCGAATCAATAGTCGCTCCTCGAATCGATCGAACGTCCAAAACACTGGAATAAAGCCCTCCGTCTATCACAAATCCAGGTGGCCTTGTGTATATGGTGAATATTGTGAATCTGGTGCTGCTAACTATCATGTTTTTTGCTGCCGTGAAGTCTACTACCGATGTCTGATGTATTTTCATGGTGGCTGAATTTTCCGACGGTGGGGCTAAAAATATTTTCATTTCTGATTTTTGCATTATAATCTCTGAGCAGAATTTTAATTTCATGGCCCGGACAGCGGTCGTACGCAGTTTCTAGGCGTTCGTAAAAAATGACATTGATCTGCTCATCTTTGTCCTCGGTCGGAGCATGGGCGCAAATGAGACTGATGTAGAAGAACTTCGCTTTTATACGGATTATAGCAATTCGTTCATCTACTGGAGTGAATCTGGAGACGAGGTCTTTCATTCACCTGTTAACCATAAATCCGCAGCCAAATTCATGTCTCGTTTCATGGCAGCCATAATGCAGGGCGTAATCGTCAGATTTATTTACGCCAGTATCCTCCATGGCATTTCCTGTAAGGCAATAATATCGTCTTTGTGCTTCTGGAGTACATCCGCCAAAACGAAAACTGCACCTGTTTTGTTCAACGTGGGCACATTCCAAGTGTAGATTCGCTGATCGTGGTCCTTTATACGTTTGAAGGGGTCGTCAACATTGGGGGGGTTTGGTTTTCTTTTTCGTTGTTTTTTTTTTATAGTAGGTGGGGTTTTCTGACTGTTGGCAACTAACCCTACTCCTTAACCCATTATTTATAGTTCTAATGGGTGGCTCATGTCAGCTCAGTATTTCAAAGGGTGTTGAAAGTAGCTACCCCAGATGATACCGCGGGGTGGTCAATGTCCACTATTGAGAGAACCAAAATAAGCCTGGTATTTTATCATGTCAAAGCCGATCAGATATTTTGCTTGGTATCTATCATCCCCTACCTTAACCTATAATATTTTTATAAATTACATTAATAGTCCAAAAATGGTGGCTTTAGGCCAACAACTTCTGGAAGGACTATTCATACATTTGAAATTAAACTAACCGATGGTGCACATCCATTGCAACACATCCTAATACACTATATTATATATTCCCTTAAAATCACTACCTTTTTGATAAACTATGTGTGTGTGTTTGTGTACAAAGTAACACAGTATTCCCCTTTGGCAAATATCGTACATACACGAACACACATGATTTTCCAAACAATACCTACAACCACTTTGCCAATGATGCCGTTGATGATGATGAGGACGATGATCAAAAGCCTTTTTCTCCTAAGTAAGTGTAAATGCGGTAGAAAAAAGGCCTTAGGTCGTTTTGTTTTTTAACTGCAGCAGTAAACGACAGCCGTTGTAGCTTCAACAAAATGTGCCGTTGTTGACGTTCTGGCACAGGAAACGGAAGTACAAAAAAGTTTCAAACAACTTGGTTCTGGGAATTTAATCTCAATCTAAGTTTTGAGTACTGCAAATAGCGCATAACACCCTTCCGCTTCTCACTCGCTCTCTCAGCTCTTCTTTGAAAATATTCACATATAACACCCACACATAGATATATCCCCTATTTGCAATTACATTTCATTGCTCCATTGCTTTGTAAGTCCTTATTCACTGCTATCCCCCTCTCACATCACAAATGAAGTTGTTGTCATTGTTATTACAGACCGATGTTATAACTCTGCTGCTGCATTGCATCCATCTCCATTGTCTACATCCGGCTGGTGATACCTTGTAACGGTCATTATACTTCTGTGCGTTGCCTGAAATAAAACGGATTAAAAATTGTGTAACACATTCATCTGTCGGTATAGATATTTGTTCGTCTGTATATATGCAACTCCTGGTTACTTATCGTCAGGCTTACCTTAATGAAAAACATTAAAGGAAGTAATATTTGCAATAATGATATGCGGTACTTGGGAGATATGATGGCTATTAAGGTTTGAGTTTTAGAATTTAATTATAGATATTTTAATTCTTTTTTGCATAGAAGTTAGAGCCGAATTTTATGAGTAGACTGAGAATATATATTTGTTGGATACTCTGATACTTGTTGTCATTGGGTATTCTTGTCTGAGGCTTCTAATTATTTCTACGACTCAGACCCCAGTAGTGGGCGAATACAGTCGTAAAAATAATTAGAAGCCTCAGACAAGAATACCCAATGACAACAAGTATCAGAGTATCCAACTAATATATATTCTCAGCCTACGACATACGTCTACTACATATTCTCAAATTTTTATGATATTTTGGGCAGTTTTCTCCAGATTAGCAAAGTAATTTTACTGTCCATAAAGTATTTTTATTCATGTTTTGATTTAAATATTTAGTGCAACGTCTTAGGGGACTTAACCCCACTCTCGGTTTCAACAAATTGAAGTTTAGTTTTATATTTAATGTGGAAATTATTTGAAAACCAATATCGACCAATATTGTATTTCAAAAAGTACCTATATATTTCAATCTCTAGCTCTATACTAAATTTGATAGCATAATTTATTGCCCTGTAATACTTATTTCGAAAAAAAACACATTTCAAACATAGGTTCTCCCAAATCCAATTTTTTTCCCCAATCCAACACCCCTAAAGTAATCCTAACTCCAAATGTCAATATTCTAGCTCTATCGGTTCACCTAACTACAAATTTGGTACAATTTAGTACACATTAGTATGAATTTCCAGAAACGTTCTACATAGCCCAAACCTACACCCCAACAAGGATCCTAACTCAAAATTTCATTGTTCCAGCTCTATCGGTTCACCCAAATCCAAATTGTACCAATTATAGTACGGTATAGTACTTTTCGTACACATAAGTAACCAATTTCCAAAACTACGTACATATCCCAATTCTTTACTCCGACGGTAATGTTAATTTAAATTTTTAGGATTTCTGCTCGATTTGTACCTCCAAATGAAATTTGTACCAAATATAGTACTTTTCGTACACATGAGTACACGCTTTCAAAACCATCTCATTATATCGACCCTAATTCGCATTCCAAATTTAAAGTTTTTAGCTCTTTCCATTCACATGCTACGAAATTGTACCAAATTTTGTACATTTTAGTACTTTTGGGATATTTATAGTTCGAATTTCCAAAAAATCCTTTGCCACATCTATTCTACACTCCATCAGTGACTCTTATTTCAAATATAAGAGTAAAGCTAGAACTCTTATATTTCGCGAAATAAAAATGATACCACATTAAGTACTTTTCGTACCTAATACGAATTTACAAAATCCCAGCCTTATCTGACACCTTTGGACCAAGAGTGACCCTCACCTAAAATTTCAAGAGTCTAGCTTCAGCCGTTTCGTCTGGGAGTTGATGAATCGTTAAGTCAGGCATCGGCTCTGATTGGCTTTAACATGGCAAAGTCCATGCTAATCTTGACGCCTCTTTCATCTCAATTGTGGACACTGACCTCCCCGCGGTGTCACCTGGGATAGCTACTTTCATAATCCGTTGAAATAGTGAGCTGATATGTGCCTTGAGTTCACTCACAAGAACTATAAAAATGGGTTGAGGCGTCGGGTTAATTGCCCACACTCGGAAAACTCCTCCTACTATGAAAAACAACGGAAAATAAAATCTACCAAAAAAAAATAGTTGCCCACTCCCTACAAACTGCAGTTTAAGAACACTTGGGTACCAAAGGTCATCATCAAGAAACTGATGGCACGATCAGAAGTGTCGTAGTGCCATTGAGTTGAAAAACGCAGCGTATAGGCACACAGTAACAACACGTAATGCGAGGGAGAATTATCGGGAGGAATGGAGAGAGGAGAAACGTATTTTCAGAAAAAAGAAGAAAGAACAAGAAAAACGTGAGCGTGAGCAAATCGTACATGTCACCTGGTGACAGAGGAAAATAGTGCATTTGGTACCTGGAACCAGCATTTTGCAAAGCTGTTGGTATTAAATAGTGGCGGTGAAGATGATATCCCAGAACCAAAAAGAGATGACGGAATAGAGTGTATACCACCTAGCCAAGATGAGGTCAGAATTCCAATCAATCGGCTAAAAAGTAAAGAAACAGCAGGTGTCTATGGATTACCAGCCGAGCTATTCAAGGCCGATGGTCGGATGGCTAGAAGAATGCATGAATGACAAGACGATATGTGTCAACTATAGAGGAATTAGTCTCCTTCACATCGCATAAAAATTGTTATCCTGTGTGCTGTGTGAACGACTGAAACTAATGGTCAATCACATAAGTGAACCATAACAATGCAGTTGGAGACCAGGCCACAATCCATCAAAAACCAGATGTTCGCACTGCGTCAAATTCCGAAGAAGACCCAAGAAAAACACATCGACATATTCCACTTATTTGTCGGCTATAAAGCCACTTTCGATAGCCCAATCCGTTCAGATTTATTTAAAGTCCAGAGAAAAGTCCTTTATTCCTTTATTTGATATAGTTTATAACGACATATTGCTACCAATTTCGCCGGTCCCTCGACTGTATTGGCTACGGTGACACCTCACAAATTATAAATTTAATAAGAAATAGTTCCACCTCGACACTAGGCAGCTATTCCCTACGCCTCCGTAAACTGTCCAAAATAGCATACACCACTCAGGATAACATCTACTGATATTGTTTCAATGTATTCCTTTACAAAATCGATCACAATAAGCGTGACTATTGCGATCATCAAAAGTCAAATGTAGCGTATGATTAATAAATGTAAGGAAAATACTAAGTCACCCATACGCATCATTGTCAAAAATAAAAAAAAAATAAAATACTACCATAGAGGAAAAATTTACTTATAAGCAAGTCATCTAAAACTTAGAATAGACTTAATTCAAAATTTTTAATGCGAATATGCCCGATGAGCCCTTAACCAACGCATAGCATAATGGTGGGTATGTGATATTTTTTGTCCGAAAGATAAGCAGGTATAAGCACAAAAATATGTCAGTTTGAGTCCGGATACGATTTTATCCCTGGTCCCTGTACATCTTAATGCTGTCTGGAGGCTTCGTGTATAAAACGATATAATTAAGTCCCGAATATTGCACATGCAAAACAGATGTATACCAGGGAACAAAATAGTGCAGTTTGTATGGGAAATACGCCCTCACGACAGGAAAAATCTGCTCGGCAATGGACTATTCTGGTGAAAATGTTACAATCTCGCAATAACTTCGATATAAATACAAATTATACTGTGCAACAAGATTTTTGTGAAGTAGAAACATCCTTATGGGAATGACGTTAAATCTAAAGTTCACGACGACATTTTTTGTTTTTGAGATGACATTTCTGCAGTCAAACAGTCTTCTAAAAATCTCGTATTGTGGAAACCTATTGAAGTAATTCGAACTATATCACTTCTAAAGGAAGATTCGTGTTATTTTTTGGATAAACTCCATGTAACCAAAAAAAAATCTCTCTAAAATTCTATTTCAATAAGAGACATTATCTGTCTATTCTCTATCACCACAAAATTACTGTTGCTGATATCTTTATATCTCCCGTTTTTCTGTATTCCCATCTACCAAAAACTATATCTAACAGATATTCCATTGTTGTTGCATGAATATATGTAAATGAGTGGTTCTGCCTGCAACTTATTCTAAGACAATTCATTTTCTCGTTTTCTTGTCCTAAACAGAACAAAATTTCCTTTGTTTTTCAAATGTTTTGTTTATGCTTTTGTTTCCGCTTTTGAAGAAAGAAAAAACACAAATCTGCATAATTTGTTAAAATTTACTGTTAGTCCAAGTAAAAGGGATTACAGGAAACAAAAGACAAAGTCAAAAAAGTAAACACACAGCAGCCAAACAGCAACAACGATGCAACATGTCTGCCCAAATAAAAAGAAGAAAACATCACACAACAAGTTAAGCGGAAAATTACAACATAAAACTTTTTTCGTTCGGGAAAGTTTAAAGACGAAAGTCACAAGTATAACAAAAACTTTTGAAAAAAACAAAAAACAACAGAATTTAGGAACCAAAAAAATAATATATGTATATTAAGTTAATTGTTTTATGTTAAAATGGCCGTACACAACCAATGTAGAGTTTGGAATATTAGAGAAGATCAAAGCAGGACACACATTTACTCTTATATTAAAGAAGATTTCAGTCCTTGAAAAAAAAACAAATTTAAACCAGTGAGCGGAGTAGTATAGTCCACGGAAATCTAACTTTCTGCGGATTTTTATTCCGAATACGGGCAATATTTCGTAATAGTTGCACACTCTCGCCCGATTAGAGGTCAAAAGCACCTCTTCCTTACACTGACATATTTTCCGGAAATTCCCAATATTCAGTACAGTCCTTCTAAACACTTGTCCAGATTCCATTCGCTGTTGGTTCTGTTGTGACGTTCTGCATGTGGTCTATAGATCGAATCGAAAAAACATAAAAAATTAAGTTTTCGGTCCACTCCATTCCAATATTATTATCAGATCATCACCAAAAATTATAGGCGTTGTCGTTGACCATACCTGAATTCTCATGGAAAATTTTAAAGCGATCAGCGCCATATTTCAGCCCTCTAGCGTGGTGATGGTTTACTAAATAATATATTAATACGTAAGCACCTGTTCATAATCAAGTGTAACTCCCACATCCGAGTATAATATAAACTTTTCGGGTCCAGGTCCTTCAGGAGTAAATATATACGCTGTAGAATACAAATTTTGTCATTTTTCACACAAAAATCAGGGTCGCGGTGTTTGGGCCATAATTGCGGCCTCTGGAGCGACCAGAAAAACCGACAAAAATAAAGTTTTTGGTCCATTTCATCCCCTAAATATTAACCGATCTTTTCCAAAAACATTAGGGGTCTTCATTGGCCAGAACCCATTCTACATGCAAAATTTCGTGAAGATTGGTCCATAACTGTGGCCTGTATCGTGTTTACAAATTATAATGGACAGACGGACGGACGGACACATATGTCTAGATCGAATCAGCTAGTCGAGATATAAGATCGTTATACTGAAAGGTGGGTCTAGGACGTTACAAACTTTTGGGGCTGCACAAATCTATAATACCCTGACAACATAGTTGTGTAGGGTATGAAAAATCCACGCCTTATATTACTCACTTAGCTGGCTTGTTACAGAACGTTTGTTCCATAAGCCGAGCTTAACAAATATTTCCGAGCGCTTCGGTCTTGCGCGCATCTCCTCCAATTTGAAAGACCACGTTCCAAGATGTTGTTTTCTACTTGGTCTTTCCATTTGATTCGTGGTCTTCCCCTTCTACGAAAACCATCAGCTCGCTTTTGCCTTTTGACCTGGGGCATTCTCATTCATTCGTTCAACATGGTCTAGCCATCGTAGTCGCTGCAGCTCAATACGACTGTCACTGTCCGTGAATAAATTGTAAGTTTATTGGACGCCGATATTCTCCGTCAAAGCAGATCGGCCCATAGATCGTTCCGAGAATTTTTCTCTCAAACACTCCAAGAGCTGCCTCATCTGCTTGCGCAAGTACCCATACTTCAAATTCATATAACAGCACGTTTTGTAAAGTGTGAGTTTGGTCTGGCGGGAGGTGGCCTTGTTTCTATACTGCTTGCTTAGCCCCTAGTAGCATCTGTTGGACATCACATTCCTTCTCCGAATTTCAAAAATGATGTCATTCATTTTATTTATGGCGGTACCAAAGTATAGAAAATCTTTAACTACCTCGAAGCTGTAGTTCTCAAGTTCCACAGTTGGTCCGAGTCTACTGGACGTCTTTCGCGTTGATACCATCAGCGTGGTCTTCTCGCCATTTACTGCTAGACCCACTTTGGCAGACTTCTTCTCAATTTGTTCAAAGGTGGCTGTTATCGCTCGCAATGTTCGACCCATTTTATCGATGTCATTGGCGTAGGCGAGTAATATGTGTTGTTTGGTGTACAGAGTGTCATTTCTGTTCACCTTTGCGTCTCGTATGACCTTTTCCAGCAGGATGTTAAAAAGATCACACGACAAACTGTCACCTTGTCTGAATCCTCTTTCGGTATTAAAGGGCTCCGAGAGGTCCTTTCCGACTTTAACTGCTGATCTTGTGCCTGTTAAAGTTATCCCTCATAGCCGTATTAATTTTGCAGGAATGCCGAACGTAGACATGGCGTTAAACATCTCTGAACGGATGGGGCTATCGAATGTGGTTTTATAGTCCACAAATAGGTGGTATTTGTCAATGTGTTTTTCGTGGGTCTTTTCCTGGATTTGACGCAGAGCAAAAATCTGGTCAATGGCGGATTTGCCAGGTTTGAAGCCGCATTGGTATGGTCCAATGATGTCATTGACCATTGGCTTCAATCGTTCGCATAGCACACTAGATATCACTTTATATGCGATGGGAAGGAGACTTATTCCTCTATAGATGGCACATATCGTCTTGTCTCCTGTTTTGTGCACGGGACACAGGGTGCTGAGGTTCCAAACATTGGGCATGCATTCCTTTAGCCAAATTGTACTAATCAGCTGGTTCATGCTCCTGATCAGCATCTGACCACGAGTCTTGAATAATTCGGGTGGTAACCCGTCAGCTCCTGCTGCTTTATTGTTCTTTAGCCGATTAATTGCTTTTATGGCCTCATCTTGGCTAGGTGGTATACACTCTATACCATGATCTCTTATTGGTACTGGGGTATCTTCTTCACTGCCACTATTTGATACCACAAGCTTTTCAAAATGCTTTCAGATCCTCAGCACGCTGTCTGTATCTGTCACCAGGTTTCCTTCTTCATCTCTACAGGAAGATGTGCGTGCACCAGAACCTTCGGTTTGGTGTTTTATTCGTTGGTAAAATTTCCGGACTTCATTCTGACTCCTGTACATCTCGATTTGCTCACGTTCACGTTTTTCTTGTTCTTTCTTCCTTTTTCTCCTTTTCTCCCGATAATTCTCCATCACATTACGTGTTGCTACTGTCTGCAGGGTTGTCCTATACGCTGCATTTTTCAGATCAGTAGCATTACGACACTCCTGATCGTACCATGGGTTTCATGATGGTGGGCTTTGGTACCCAAGTGTTGTTTTTGCTGCAGTTTGTAGGGAGTGAACAATTCTCTGCCACTGTGCTCCTATATTATTATCGGGAAAAGGGGTGCTTTCGTCAAGCAGTTGGGTAAGTTGAGCGGTGTAGGCTTCTGATATCTGATGTGTTTGCAGCTTTTCGACTTCAAATTTCCGTGTTACATTATATCGAACCTTTGCTGCTACATTGAGACGGGTGTGTACCTTGCCTGCAACAAGGTAATGGTCCGAATCGATATTCGCTCCTCGGATCGATCGGTCGTCTAAAACACTGTGTGAATGCCTTCCGTCTATCACAACATGATCAATTTGATTTCTCGTTGCTTGATCAGGAGAAATCCAGGTGGCATTGTGTATATCAAAATGCTTTCACGTTTTGCTGCCGCGAAGTCAATCAACCTCATGCCGTTGTCGGATGTTTCTTCGCGAAGGCTGAATTTTCCGACGGGAGCTCCAAAGATATTTTCCCTTCAGATTTTTGCATTAAAATCTCCTGGCAGATTTTTAATGTCATGGCCGGGGCTGCGATCATATGCTGTTTCTGGGCGCTCATAAAATATATGTCTTTGGTCAGCTCATCTTTGCCTTCGGTCGGAGCATGATATAGAAGATCTTCGCTTTTATGTTGATTATTGCAATTCGCTTATCTACTGGAGTGAATCTGGAGACAAGGTGTTTTATTCTCCTGTTAACCATAAATCCGCAGCCAAATTGATGTCTCGTTTCATGGTAGCTAAAATAAAGGGCGTAATGATCTGATTTACTTACACCTGTCCCTTTCCATCACATTTCCTGTAAAGCAATAATATCGACATTGTACTTCTTGAGTACATCCGCCAAAGCGAAAACTGTTCTGTACAACGTGCGCACATTCCAAGTGCAGATTTGCAGATTGTGGTCCTTTATACGTTTGCGGGGGTCGTCACCATGAGGGGGTTTGATTTTCTTTTTCTAAGCTTTTTAATTTATGAGGGGCTTTCCGAGTGTGGGCAACTAGCCGACGCCTCAGTCCATTTTTTTATAGTTCTTATGGGTGAACTCGCGACACATACTAGCTCACTATTTCAACGGGTGATGAAAAATAGCTACCCAGGTGACACCGCGGGGAGGTCAGTGTTCACAATTGAGATGAAAGAGAGACCAAGATAAGCCTGGACTTCGCCATGTTAAAGCCAATCAGAGCTGTTGCTTAGTATCTATCATCCCCTACGCCACACCCACGCCTTATATAGTGGTCGAATTTTTTGTTTGTTTTTTAAATCCACACCTTATATAGTGTTTGAAAAAATATTTGAGAAAAATATTTTAAAAATATGCGTCTTTTACATTTTTAATTCAGATTTGTTATTCTTTGTTTATGTCTGTGTGTGTATTTTTTTAATAAGTAGGACAATCTATTGACAACATGGAAAACCAAATTAAATATCCAAAAACCACTACTCTAAAAATTTTAATTAAAAGTCTTCCTCAAATACTTACCTTCCCAATTGTAGAAAACACTGAAAACCGACTTGCATTTAGATTGTCATGAATATTTTAGCAATCATATGAAGAAGAACAAGAAGAATTACGAACACTGGTCGTAATTTACCTTCGACTATTTGGTTGATATTCAAATAATGTCCATTCAAGTGACCAAGAAATCCAATAATATGTGGCTATACGTAACTGATTAACCATAACTTTGTGGCTAACGAAAAAGAAGATGAAGCAAATTCTTTTTAGCAAGTCATTTCAATTTATCTGCTTTGACAATCTTCTTCAGAATGAGTAGATGAGATAAGCACACAGAGAAGAGAGAAACCTATTGAACAGGATTTCAAATTGATGCGGATAGTTTTTTTCTTTTTTTGTCCACTGCACCTGATGTGAAATGCAAATTAACAAAAAAAGTGGGGCAGAGGAGGAGGTATTGACAGTTGGAAATAAAGTGTCCTTTTTCCTTTAAACTGCATTTTGAAGTTAGGGGTGGTATGAAAAGTGTGGGGAAACATAATTTAATTATATCTAGTCATATAAAGAAATATTCGGGTTTCATTATTTATGTATTATATGGCGTGGTTGATCATTTCTAATTTTTTAAAAGCCTAGGAAATTGCCATCAACCTTTCTTAACAGACCATCCCGCTTTACTCGACAAACACACCATCTGCTTATATCATTGATGAAATAAAATGATAAAATTTCCATTGATTCATGCATGTGTACCCCCTCTCTCTCAATCCGGCTTTCTCTCTTTGTCATTTGCTTTGACTTATTTGCATAAAATTAGTCTGGTTAAGGTTTGGAAATATCGAAGAGAAAAATAAACCGCATACATTTCGTTTTATTGTCTACATGATAGCTGAATGCTGCTATCACTCATACAAACACACGCACACACACGGAATCCTTGATTCATACACCAGCTACCTTGAGAGCATGTATGTATGAGTGTGTGTGGTTAAGGAATATATTTGCTTTTATGCTTGCTTTCAGACCGCAATACATTAAACCAAACGCCACCACCATCACCACAACTACCTATCTTTGGCATGATACTAATTTGCCTTGATGACAAATTTAAATTAATGGAATTTGAAATTTTTGTCGTTGATTACGTTTTATTTTCTACAGCTAAAATAAAGTCAAATACAAATTTCGAATGTCTATAAGGAATGGGAAAGGATATGACATTATTTTCCCATCTTTTGAACATGATTTCCTATGTTTGTGTATTTGTCAGTAATTTACGTTTTTATTTGGCGAAAATTTGAAAATTGAAAAATAAATTATTCACTGAAGCATATCAGAGTAAATAGATTACATTTTTTATTAGATAAAAAAATATTATTTCGTTTTTATATTTTTATGTAAATAAAAGTAAGGATATGCTTTATAATTTTCATTTTAACGGATGATTTATATTTGGTATGCAGTAAGGAAGGTTGCAATAGAGTAGATTAGAGATTAGTAGATTATTTCAAAAGTCCCCAAAATATATATTTTTTTCAATATTTTTTCTGATACTCGTATTCTATAAAAAGAGCCTCAGTTTCGGCGACCTCTTAATTCAGCTATCTTAATGTTGACATCTGAGAACTGTAATTGTGCGCTCGAAAGCAGATATGTAGAATACACTGTCTGCAGCGTTCTCGATTTCTGGTGTTTATTTTCCAGGGCCAGAGTTCGGAAACCAAGATTTTGCTTAACACAAAAATATTTTTATCAAGTTTGAAATTTGCACATACATTGCTACTACACCTTTGGTGTTTAATATTGAAAATTGGATTTATATGTCCACGGTGCCGAGGGTAAGTTTTCAATCATTTCAATCCCCTTTTTCAGAAATGAAAACGGGATTTTAGCAGGTCTTATTCTACAAAATGTTCGCCATAGAGTCTTACCAAGTCTCAGAATAGACCAAAACTCGAAAATCAACCTAAACGTAAAAAAATATAGGCCTTATATTGTCCTTGTAAAAATTATTTAAAAAATCGAGCCCCAAATATCGTCTTTGAAAAAATTATTTTAAAAATTTAGGCCTTATATAGTCCATAAAAATGATTTAAAAAATCCAGACCTTATATAGTCCTTTAAACTATTATTTAAAAAATCCAAAAAATATTTGGAAAATCCACGCCTTTCATCTTTGAAAAAATTATTTTAAAATCCAGGCCCTATACAGGCCTTGATTTTTTTTTTAAATCCTGGCGTTATAGAATCTTTGAAAAAATTATTTAAAAATCCAGGCCCTATATAGCTCTTTATTTTTTTTTTTAATGTGAGGCCCTATATAGTCCTTATAAACGATTTTAAAAAGTTCCAGACCTTATATAGCTCTTGAAAAAATTATTTGAAAAATTCGGCACTCATATCGATCCTGAAAATATATTTTATAAATGCCAGGCCTTATATAGACCTTATATAGTTCTTTAAAAAATGATTTATTTGAATAATCTACGCCTTATATAGATCTGTAAAAAATATTTAAAACATCCACGCCTTATATTGTCATTAAAAAATAATTTAAAATATTCCAGCCTTATATCGTCCTTGAAAAAAAAATATTTAACAAATTCAACCTTCCTATAGTCCTTGAAAAGAACTGTTTAAAAATCGATGTCTAATTTTTAGATTTTTGACGTTTAGGCTGATTTTTGAGTATTGGTCTATTCTGAGGCTTGTAGTAGAACTCTATGGCGAATAGTTTTGTAGAATATTCTGACTTGCTATAACCATATATATATATTGTGGATTACGAAATATCTTTGGAGAATATAGTCGCCAAATGTCCAATTTGTTGTTATATTACCTTTTCAGAATCATTCACCCTATTGTAGTAGGGCTCCATGTGAGGTGGAAAACTTTATTGGAAGTAGCTGCCAGTGTGGAGGGTATAAACAGTTCGGCTTGACCAAACTTAACGCCTTTATTTCATATTCTTTTTGTTTATTTGCATTTCACAGCAGGTGCAGTGGGCAAAACACTATTCACATCAATTTGAAATGCTTGCTTGCTTTTTCGTTGGCCTCAAAGATATAGTTAATCAGTAACGTTTAGCCATATATTATTGGATTTTCTGGTCACTTGAATGGTCATTATTTGACCAGCTAGTCGAAGGTAAATTACGACCAATGAAAGCCCAAATCAATAGCCAAATGCGTCTATCAAAATACCTAAAATGGAACGGGAGTCTATTATGGAGCCGATGTCAAGATATGGACTCAAATGGACAATTTTCTGGGAATAAGTCTTTTAGCAACTTACAGACTCGTCTTTTTCCAATTGCACCTAGGCCTTCAAAAAACCCAAAAATATTTTAGCATTAATATGACAAAATTTCGCTGATTTTACTGTAGCCTGCCTGTAGAGCCCACGAAATCGGCTTAGAGTTTAATTCTGATCAAGGTTATGGGTCTCCGGACAATATGTTGAGGAGTTGCTAATGCTGAGATATATAAATATGTATAGTACTATTTTATTGTAGCTATATACACATATTAAACATTTTTAGTGAAGGAGCTGATATGCCCAATCAAAAAATAGGAATATATCAGAATATTCTGTATCGAATTTTAAGTTAAGTAGATGGAAGGTTACATTTCTATAAAATACCACATGACATTCTCTTCTGTACGAGTGTTATGATCAATGTACCATATAAGGATTCCAACACCCGACAACCTTTAATAACCTTAATATCAAGAAAGTGCATGGTTTTTCTTCGTCTAGATCTTTTACTATCATACGCTTAGTTGTATGGAAATACTTAAAACCTTGAAAATAATTTTTCAAGGAAATATCAATTTTTCAATACCAAAGCTGGTATTTTGTGAGCTCTTGTCAACGGGCAGGCAGTTCCATCGTCGATCAGCACAAACAGTGGCATTTTAAAGGATCAAGAATATTTCGTTATCCTAGAAAAAATATTCTTTAAAAGATGCACTCCTTCAAATTCTTCAAGAAAATCAAAGCTTATATTTTGAGAGCTTTACCGTTATTTCAACAGGCATGTTTATATGTCCTACGGATTTTATTTCTAACTAGCATATGCCGGCTACTTTGTTAGCGGATGTGAGAATTATTTATTTAGCTTTATCGGTTCACCCAAATACACATTTGGTACTATTTAGTACAAATTTCTAAAACTTCCTAAAACTTTATACAATGATCCTTACTCTAAACAAAACTCAGGATCACAGTACTATTGGTTTTACCAAAGTTTAGTTCCATAAGTATGAATTTTCAAAACTCCAACGGTTCTAGCTCTATCGGTTGACCCAAATACATTATGTACTATTCAGTACACATTAGTATAAATTTCAAAAACTTCCTACATATCCCAATCATACACCTTAACTAACTTCAAATTCCAGGATTCCAGCTCTATCAGTTCAACCAAAATTCAAATTGTAGCAAATATAGCACCATTAAGTACTTTTCTTGCACATAAGTACATATTTCCAAAACTACCTACATTTCGCTATCCTACACTCCGACGGTAATGTTAATTTCAAATTTTAGGATTCCAGTTTCATCCCTTTCTCTAAATGCAAATTGTACCAAATTTAGTACAGTTAGTACTTTTCGTATGCATAAGTACACGCTTCCAAAACCACCTTCTTATATCGATTCTACAACTCAACTTTAATTCGCATTCCAAATTTCAAGTTTTTATCCCTATCCATACACAGGCTACGAAATAGTAACAAATTTAGTACATTTTAGTACTTCTAGGATACTTATAGTTCAAATGTCTAAAAAAACCCTTTTGCTATATCTATTCTACACTCTATCTATGAGTTCTAGCTGCACCGGTTCGCCAAATACAATGGTACCACGTTTAGTACTTTTCGTGCAGTTCTAGTAGGAATTTTCAAAAACCCAGCCGTTTCGTCTGAGCGTTGACGAATCGTTAAGTTAGTCAGTGAATCAGTAAGCCAATCACGTCAAAGTCAAAAGTATATAATTCGATATGAGGGTTATTCTGGATGGGAAGGAACGATTTCCTCTGAATTTTCTGCTGTATTTTAAGAGAACAATTCTGCATCATTAACTCAAAAATCAAGATATTAGATTGAAATTTTGTGAAGAGATTTCTTATCCAATAAGACTTTATAATGGCAAATTACAGCCAATTCGTCTAACGAACGTTTCCGATGGACCTTTTTTAGGTATTAAAATTTGAACTACCAAAATACAAATTAGAGTTGTCACTGTTTGGCTGAAATTTAATCAGAAGCTATCATTATGCAGGCAAAAAAGGTTTCAGCTTTAAGAAATTTTCTACCATTTGCTTATTTTCATTAAAAAAAATCATTATTAATTTAATTTTGAATTCTATCCAAATATCGCCGCTAATCTTATCTTTAATTTCTTGCTTCAACAATTCAAAATCTGCGCATGCAATCAAATAACGCGATTTCACACACTTTCATTTAATAGCTACCACACAAACACGCACACACACACTCTTTCTCACCCACACATCTAAACTATCTATTTGCTCATTATTTAGACGGCAATTGAATTTTTTGGCAAGCGATTTAACCAACTAATGATGTTTTATTCCAATTTCCTATTTTCCCAGTGCCGATGGTGCGGCAGTGAACGAACGAACGATAGATATACTAGGGCATGGAAGGATGCGTCAACGCCATTGGATTATTGAATGTGTGAAATGCTCGTAAATTGAATAAGAAATCCTAAAGCAAATCAGGGGAAAACATGATTAAATTGCATGCAACTTTTTTCGGGGAGGGAGGTTGGGAGAAGAAAATTTTTATTGCCGAATATTCGTATTGGAGCATTTTGGGATGTAAAATGGTTTTGTTGAGAGTCATGGTATTGGTGGTGCCGACGGGTTATTGTAGTGTGGTCCAAAGTGTTGCATGAATCTTTACACTCAATTAAATTTACTGATTGGAGATTTTGTGGTTGCATACGTTTGTGTTCTGTTTATGGTTTCTGTATTCGAACGAGGCCCTAACGAGGTTATATATAAATTTTCGTTTTTTTACAAATAAGGACTAGTACGGGTAACATTTAATTTCTTCAAGC